>NC_133651.1:177997801-178297801 GCF_009905375.1 Apium graveolens
TTCACAGTGTTCTTCAAAGAAATCCACATGATAACCTCTGTCACAGATTTGACTAACACTCAGCAAATTGTGTTTAAGTCCTGAGACTAGAGCTACTTTTTCAATGATGACATACCCAAGATTGATATTGCCATATCCCAGAGTTTTTCCAATGTTGCCATCTCCATAAGAAACACCTGGGCCAGCTTTCTCCATAAAGTCTGATAGCAGGGCTTTATTTCCAGTCATATGTCCTGAACATCCACTGTCCAGAACTAAGATGTTTTTCCTGTTGCCCTGCAATCACAAAGACCACTAATGATTAGTTTTAAGGACCCAGACTTGCTTGGATCCTTTGGCCTTATTAAGTCTGTTAACATTTGCAGCGGATTAAACATCAGAGTTTATGTTAACATTTTTCTTATTAGAATTTATAGTATCAGACTTTGCATCAGAACTTACACTAGAAGGAATAATGCTAACTTTCTTTAAAGAAGGTTTTATTGGATAATAATCATAGTACAAACTATGATATTCCTTACAAGTATAAATGGAATGTCATAAACTACCACAATGAAAACAAGGATTTTGTGGCCTATATCTAACAGACTGACTCTTAACTCCTGATTTTGAAGGTAAGGAGTTTATGTTTTTATTCTTCCTAAAAAAAGAAGCCAGATGGTTAGAATTTCCACAGTTATAACATTTCTTTCTAGGAGCATTAGGAACAGGCTTATAATCATTGCTTTTATTCACACCTTCCTTTCCATTCCTATTTTTTCTAGGTGACTTTACCTTGTTTAGATTCTTAACATCTTTCAGTTTATGCTTAAGCTGCTTCTTTGTCATTAAGCCTATATTAACTTCAGTTGGCTTATCCTGTTTTGGTTTGTCAGAAGTTAATTTCTTTTTAACTTCTGTTTTATCAATATCAGACTTTACAGCTACAAACTTAACAGGATTTACCTTTGGCTTTTGTTTAACAACTATAGGCTCAATTTCTACAGTTCCTTTATTATTCTTATCATTTCCATAAACTAAGCCCTTTTTCCAGTTTCCACTACTTAACAAATTCTGAGTTGTTCTGCCAGAGTTAGTCCAAGTCCTGATAATCTCTCTTTCCTTTTCTAACTCAGTTTTTAGAGATTCATTAATTTTAAGCACTTCATCTCAAACATAGAAAGCATCATCTCTATCTTTCTGAGTTTGATGGAGCATAACTAACTCTTTTTCTAAATAATCATTCCTCTTTTTATAAGTAAGATTTTTAGAAGTTAATCTTTCAAATGTTAAAGTTTGATCTCTATAACTAATGAACATGGTTTTAAGATATCTTCTCAACTCAGTAATATCATCAGTATGAAAAGCATAAGTTATTTGAGGTACCTTTAACTCAGCAGCTTCAAACCTGCTATCAGCATTTGCCATTAAGGCATAGTTCACCTCACTTTCAGAATCTGAAGTGTCTGTCCAGCTTTTCTTCTTTGTGACAAGTGCCTTGCCTTTGTCACTCTTCACTTTATTGCAATCAGGAGATATGTGGCCTTTCTCACCACAGTTGTAGCATTTGACATTTGAGATATGTCTCCCTTGCCTTCAGATTTTCTGAAACCCTTCTTATCAGAACTTCCACTTTTCCAGGAAAACTTCTTTCCCTTTCTGAATTTCCTGTAATCTATCTTTGTGATACCTTTCACCATTAGAGCAGACAACTTAATCATCTCTTCATCAGGGTCCATCTCAGATAGAGTTTCAGTTTTTGAATCCTCATCACTATTAGGACTTGATGACTCAGTATTAGACTTTGTGATGAGAGCCTTTCCTTTGCCTTTCTTTGAGACAACCACTTTAGTGGATTCCTCCTCATCCTTAAGAGCAACTTTCCTTGACTTTCTCCCATGCCTCTTGCTTCTTTGATCCATCTCAAGTTCTTGAGTCTTGAGCATACCATAAATTTCATCAAGAGTAGTTTCATCAAGAGCATAGTTGTCTCTTATAGTTGTGGCCTTCAAATCCCAACTTTCAGGAAGAGCTAAAAGGAATTTGAGATTAGTATCTTCAAGATTATATTCCTTATCCACCAGTGACAGATCATTCAAGAGTTTGACAAATCTATCATATAAACCAGTTAATGACTCATCAGATTTTGAGTCAAAGTGCTCATACTCTTGAGTGAGTATAGTCCTCCCGTTCTTCTTAATTGAATCAGTTCTCTGGCATCTTGTCTCCAAGGCATCCCATATCTCATTTGTAGTCTTGCAGTTAATTACCCTGTTTGACATGAGATTATCAATGGTACTGTGTAGCAAATGTCTTACCTTTGCATCCTTTGCAATAGATGAGATATCTTCAGCTGTATATTCACTTTTCTCCTTTGGTATAGTCTGTACTGGCTGATCTACAACTACAGAAGAGAGCTTGGTTGGCTTATGTGGTCCTTTATTAATTCTTTCAAGGTATTCTGGATCTGTAGCTTCCAGAAAGATAGACATCCTCACCTTCCATATGGGATACTAAGAAGGTTTCAGTATGGGAACCCTAATAGTCTCATATCGATTATGGATTTGAGTCTTTGGATTTTCATCAATTTTGGTGGGCTTGGTTGGAGTTTGTGCTTCTTCAGACATGATTGTTTTTGGATCTTTACTGTATGTATCTTAACAGATAGCTCTGATACCACTTTTTAGGTCACACACACTGTAGAAGGGGGTTGAATACAGTTTTTACTATAATTAAATCGAATATAAGAACCCAAGTAACAGAACACAGATTTCATTCAACATAATAAACTCTGTTACAAAGAACTGTTCTCTCTCAGTGATGAACAAATTATCACGAGAGCTGCTAGGGTTACAATGAATAATATTCTCGATTAAGATAACACATATAGTGTAAACCCTATTCTGTGTTTATATAGTACACAGTTACAAGATAATCTTCTAATTGATATCGAATATAATTCTGCTTCCTAATATATTAACTAGTTATCTTTTCTTCCAAGTATTCTATTTGTCATAGAATTCTTCTCCATGCATATCTCTTCTTATGTTTCTCTTGATCTTCTTTCCTTTCAATCAGCCGCCTTCCTTATCTGAACGTCTTTTTAAGTCCCGATATTATCTCCTGATAATATCTTCTGATAACTTAAGTTCTGATAACTTAAGTCCTGACTTCAGTATATGTACTGATTTCCAGTTAAGTCCTGATTTGTCCTGTTAAGTAAGATCTGAAAACTAAACATAAATCATTATTAGACATGACATCAAATATATCTAACAGGGTATCTCCACCGTTGACAAAATCGTTTGAGTTGTTCCGGCTGGTGTTCCTTCAGGGGTGATGTTTCCATTCCGTGTTCTCGCCATGGTTGTTGTTAAGTTTCCCACAGACGGCGCCAAATGTTATGGATAGAAAACTAAGGTGTATTAATTGCTGTATTTACTACTAGGGTTCATGAGCTTCGAGGCTCAATTTGACTGCTCTTGTGTCTCGTGACTCGATCTACCTTAACAAGATGCCTACGTACCTTGCTGATCGCCAAGGATCAAGTCAAAAAATGTAGTTCTGATTTGTGGGGTGAGACCCCTTATATAGATGTTGGGAGCCCTTGAATCGGACTGTAGTTGGGAGACTTGGTGGGCAAGTCTCTAAATTAGAACGGAATTTGGAGTCCTAGGAAGTAGGAAACTGATTCCTTATCCTATGAGATTTCTTGGAGGCCAATCTTCAAGCAATTGTGTCCTCATTTGGACTTTATTAATCAGCTGATTTATCCCTTATTAATTAATTATGAAATTAATTAATATGTAGGGCATTGGGCCCTTTCCAATGGGCTTAACTGTCAACCTAATTCTGGTATAATTAATGCGATATTAATTACACAATTAGGTTTATTTTACTCTATCATTGTTTATCAGGAAACTTAATTCCTTATATCATTTCAACTGATTCTTGTTAAATCTCAGTGTTGTCATTATGAATTGATGAGCTAGTCAGCTCACTCTTGCAAATCTGTTTATGATGTTTTCCAGTTAAAAACGAAATTGGTGGTAGCAATGATCCCCAGACAAGTGCACGAGCTAGGTTTCCAGGTTAAACAGAATAGGCTAGCAGAGATGTTTGTCTTAGTTGTGTTTAAAGTTTGTAAGACTATTTTATTTCAGTTGTAAGATAAATAAATTAGGAATTGGTATGTTTGCAATATAAATAAGGTGGTAAATGAAAAGCAACTAAAAATGAAAATGTCCCAGCTATGCTGAGAAAGGTTGGTTCACCTATGTTCCAAGCATGTTAAGTAGATTTCAGTAAAGAAGAGTTGATCATAAAGCAAGAAATTGCTGATGAAGACAATGAGAAGAAAAATGTAGAAAAAACTCCAACTTCCAAAGCTGAAAAGAAGCCCATGGTCAACCAAGATTCCAAGACACCTGTCAAGGAAGTAAAAACCGAAGATACAAGAAAGAAAAATAAGAATAGAAATTGGAAGATTGGGATAAATGAGAGCAATAATTTGTCTTATGTTGCAAATGATCCAAGAAAACAATATCAAAAATGTGGCTCTGTGAATCATCTAACTCACCTTTACAAAAAGGTTGTTAGTAAGCCAGGAGTGGGAGCATCCAAGTACAATGAAGCAAAAACTGAAGATCCCTACTCATTCTGTGACAGGTTTGATTACATACCTTGCAAGATGAAAGTAATGACAAGTTGCCACAAGCTGAGAGTTGATCTTAAGGAAATCAATGTTGAGTCTTCAGCTAAAATGGACAATGCACATCATTCAATGAATTTTATTCTTTCTGAATCATCAAACTCTATCTCTATCAAATCTGTTAACAAGAAGAAAATACCCAACACTACTTGGGTTGCTAAACACACTTAATCCTCATTGTGTGCAGGGCAAAGAGAAGAAAGTCATATGGATCATAGACAGTGGATGCTTAAGACATATGACATGTGATATGACCCTGCTATCACAGTTTGAGGAGAAGGCTGGCCCATTAGTGACTTTTGGAGACAACAACAAAAGGTTCACAATGGGATATGGCAAATTGATTTCTGGAAATATTGTCATTGAAGATGTAGCACTGGTAGATGGTCTTAAAGTTAATCTCCTTAGTGTTAGTCAATTTGCAGACAAGGGAATCAAGATCTGATTTGACAAAGGAGAATGCATTTTTATCAGTGAAAAGACTGGTAAAGTTGCCCTAAAAGGAGCAAGGAAAGGAAGCTTATTTTTTGTAGACTTGGACTCAACGAATGAGAATGGAATTTATTGCTTCTACACCAAGGCATCTGTAGAGCAAAGTAAATTATGGCACAAGAAGCTATCTCACTTGAATTTCAAGGCAATTAACACTGTAGTAAAAAAGGAGTTAGTGAGTGACATGCCTAATCTGGAGTTTGCTCAAGATAAAGTCTGTGATGCTTGTCAAAAAAGAAAAATGAAAAGATCAAGCCATAAGAGTTAACTTTGAATTCTATAAGTGCACCTTTGCAACTTATTTACATGGACTTATTTGGACGAGTTAATGTCCTGCCAATTTCAAGAAAGAGATATGCACTTGTAATGGTGGATGACTACTTAAGATACACATGGATAGAGTTTATGCATTCCAAAGATGAGACTCCACATATCAGAATTGAGCACATCAAGAAGATTGAGACGAAGGCTGAATATTAAAATTATGTGAAAATATTGAGGAGTGATAATGGAACAGAATTCAGGAATTCTCAGCTGCTAAAACACCTCAGCAAAATGGGGTAGTTGAGAAAAAGAATAGAACACTAGTAGAGGCTGCTAGAACAATGCTACAAGATGCGAAGTTACCAACAAGTTTGTGGGAAGAAGATGTGAACACTGCATGCTACACTCAAAACAAATATCTCATTAACAGGAATCTTGGAAAATCACCCTACTCAATCTTTTCTAACAAGAAGCCTACTATAAAGCATCTTCATGTGTTTGGAAGTAAGTGCTATGTGTTGAAGGACAACTCTAAATATGTGGGAAAATTGGACTTTAAAGTTTTTGAGGTAACTTTCCAGGGATATTCATTGGAGAGAACTGCATATAAAGTCTATGTGATTGAACAAAAGAAGATCATGGAAAGCACATATCTTACTTTTGATGATGACAAATATCCAGGCTTAGAATGCCTTGATGAAAATAAATTTATAGCCCTAAAGTTAGAAAATCTCAACATTAATAGTGATTCTGATGATGAAGCTGAAGTCCACACTAATCACAGAATAGATGAAAAGTCAACTGAACAAGTGAATCATGAGAATGGAAGCTCATCTCATGTACCTGAATTTGATAGTACAAACTCAGGGGAGAAAGAGAGGATGGTTCTGCAAGTCATGGTGAAGAAAATACAGAAAACTCCAAACTCACACCAGAAAGTGGGATAAAAGTCAGACTAGAGAAACAAAATAATGTTGATCTAACTGTTGGAGTGAGGACTAGAAGTGTAACTGCAAATGAATGTCTACGTGCATGCTTTCTTTCACAAATTAAGCCAAAGAAAACTGAAGAAGCTCTACTTGATCCTGATTAGATATCTGTTATGCAAGAGGAGCTAAATCAGTTTGAAAAAAACAAAGTTTGGGAGTTGGTTCCTCCACCAAAGAACAGAAGTATAATTGCAACAAAGTGGGTGTACATGAACAAGATGGATGAAAATGGAATTGTCACCGGAAACAAAGCTAGGTTGGATGCAAAAGGCTACTCATAAGAGGAAGGAATTGACTATGATGAAACTTTTGCTCTAGTTTTAAGACTTGAAGCAATAAGGATCTTTCTTGCATTTGCTGCACATTCAAATTTTAAAGTATATTAAATGGATGTCAAAAGTGCTTTCCTTAATGGTGAGTTGGAAGAAGAAGTTTATGTGCAACAGCCACCTGGCTTTGAAGATCCAGAATTTCCAAACATTGTATACAAGTTTGTCAAGGCTCTATATGGACTAAAACAAGCACCTAGAGCCTGGTATGAGACATTGTCATAGTATCTACTTAAACATGGATTCACTAGAGAAACAATAGACAAGACACTCTTTTACAAGAAGCATGGTAATGATATGATCCTAGTTCAGATTTATGTGGATGATACTATATTTGGTTCTACAAATGAAAGTTGTGTCAAAGATTTTCCAAGCTTATACAGAGTGAATATGAAATGAGTATGATGGGGGAATTGAGTTACTTTCTTGGTCTTCAAGTTAGTCAAAGAAGTGATGAAATCTTCATCAGCCAAACTATGTCAAAGATCTATTGAAAAAGTTTGGGATGGTTGATTGTTCACCTGCATGTACACCTATGTCTACAGCTACAAAGTTGGATGAAGACAAAAAGGGCAAAAGTGTAGATATTTCAAGCTATAGAGGAATGATTTCTTTGTTATAAATATTTTAGAAATTTGTTCATATTTATTTTTCAAAATTCAAAATTTAACTTGGAATTTTTCAATTCTAAGAAAACTGTCTAAATGTTGATTTGCATTTTCAATAAGTAAAATTAGCACAAGGCGTTATCAAATAGATCAAAAGTATATAGAGGACTGAGTTCTCGATAAGTCTAATTGACTTATCGACAAGTCAATTTTCTGACTTCTCGAAGGACTTCTCGATAAGCATTATTATGACTTATCGATAAGTCAATGTAGAATTCTGTATAAGTGTTAACTCACAGAGTTCTCTACAAGTATAATTTTAGACTTATAAATAACTCAGAACTGAGATAACTTAATTTAATAAATTTTCTTGGAAAAATACTTTTGACAATATTATTCTGATTTTATTTTGATTCATTCAAATAAAAATAAAAACAAATCAGTCCATTTAGGACAAACTGAGTATTTATTTGACATCTCTGAAAGGACATCTTCGATTAATTATTTATTTTGGTATTTGCATAATTTAACAAAAAAATTAAAACACATATATCCTCTCCAAATAGGCATGAATTTAATTGACATTATGAAAAGTGAAAAGCCATATCTAGCAAAATATATTCAAAAATGTTTTTCAAAATGTATTTATATTTTAAATATAAATATAAGAGATATTCCAATTTGCTGAAAATGAAAATATATATTTTTATCGGAAATATGATCATTTTTAGTCTCTTTTGCAATATTAATAAGGCAACAAGTTTGAAAAAGGAATATCAGAACTTGGATATTCTATAGAAGGCTCGTGCTAAATTTATTTCAAAAACAAATATTTCTAAAAGGGATAAAATATATATCTTTCACTCCAATAAACATTTATAAATCCAAAGATATATTTTTACAATCCTAAAAATTAATATTTGATAAATGAATATTAATATATCATTCCTATCCCCCTCCTCATATTTTTCAAAGTAATTTTCTCCCGTATATCAAATATATTATTTATCAGAGAAAATACTTTTAAATACTTAAAAATATTTCCCACACTCTCAAAATATTTTATATTTAAGGATTTATATTCTAAGTATTTATTTTAGCCCAAACTAAGCCAACAATGTCTATATGTTTTCTTAAAAGATCGTTCATATTTTATTTAGAACCGAACCCTGATTTAATCGTTTTAAATCCGAATAAAATACTTCCACTTGCTAGAAAATCTTGAAACTTAAGATTTGTCACTTAAATGGTATTTTATATGCATGGTTAAAGTTTCGTAATTTTTAAAGAAATTTTTAAAGAAAAGTTCTATCATCCTAAGGAAAGCTCATCCACACCACTTTCTTGCCTCCCGAAGGGCTGCCCAAGTTCGACCAACAAGCCAAAATCCGGCCGAACCTCCGGCAAATTTTTCCGGTGAACTTTTCTGTTCATCTCTTAAAAGTGATAAAACCTCTTAGCTTTCATCCGAGTCTTAACCGACCACTTTTAATATTCATATAAGAAGCTTAGTAACACCTTCTATTCATCTCTACAAGCTCTTATATAGAATAACTTAAAGAAAAACAAATCGTACAAGGATTATTTTCTACAAATAATACAATTCTAGCATGAAGTGATAATTTCATACAACGCTTGGTTTATATTCCTAACTAGCACCTTTAGTGTTTCGTGGGATTTAAATTACAAAGCTAGCATTTTATTTTTTAAACTTAAACGCACTTATTTTGGCCATATATTGATATATTCATTATAATTGTTTAACAAGACTTAAGCGACTTCCATTACTAACACCTTTAGTGTTCCGTGGGAAAAACTTAAGGCTTATATTATATATATATATATATATCTATATATATATATTTATTATATTTAGTTAAAAGATTTGAGTGAATTCCCTTACCAGCACCTCTAGTATTTCGTGGGAAGATCTCAAAGCTTTTAAGTAAATATAAGTATATATATAATCATATAAGAATTAAGTGACTTCCCTTACTAGCATCTTCAGTGTTTCATGGAAAAACTTAAAGCTTATATTGTATTATATATACACACATATAAACTGTACTAATATAATTTAAACTCTGCTCTTAAATTGTTTTGATATATTATGTTTAAATTATGTACCTTTTATTCTCTCGGCCAAATATTTTATAAGTACAAATAGTTAAAGAATAAGTGTAACGTTCTTGATTTATAAAAGTCTACACACGACTATACTGAACGAGAAAGTATTTTATCAAACATACGAAAACTATAACGCTTCACCAAGGACTTGATATATTTATTACTTTGGAAATAAGATATATTATACAAAATGAAGTAATACCAAGTATACTTTAACATTCACTTAATCTAAGGAAAAGTATACATTAATATTCTTTTAAGAATATTTGTTCGTCATCCGGTCTAGTTAAGTGTATTACTAGTCCAAACTTTTTCTATCTATAACGGGTATTGTTTCGTAGATATTGTCTTCTTCGTTTTGCAGTGAGGTGAAGTATAGTGAGATGATTCTCGTTCTAAGACCCAAGTCCTAAACGTACTAACGGGGAGTTAGTAGTCTTCACACCGTGAGGAAGAGGAAAGACCCAAGACCAACTACTGAGATCCAAGACCGGCAAAAGCTTAAAAGGACAAAGACTACACCAATGGTTCTACATCAACTTTGAAGAAATAACAGGGTGTTATTGTCTAAGATAGGTTGTGTAGGTTGCACATTTATTTTGAGGTGATAACCCGGAGTTACGTACCAAGATAAGTATTTGTGGGGTTATAAAGGCTTCTCCGCCTACGTAAGGAGCAAGGTTATTTTAAGGGAAAAACTCGGGTCCTGGAGAGGAGCTCGGGGACTGGACGTAGGGGTGAGCAAATCTATTATAGGTTGCGCCATCGCGAACCAGGATAAATCTCGCGTGTGGTATTTTCTTCCTTGTCTTTTATTTCCGCATATATAATCTGCATCGGTAAAATATTTAAAATAGGATAAATAATTTGAAAATGCCATATAATTTTTAAATTGGTAATTAAGCTATTCAACCCCCCTTCTAGCTTAACATAGCCCTTTTACGGGACCTAACATTCTCGACAAGTCAATTTTAGTTCTCTAAAAGAGTAAATTAAAATGACTTCTTGATATGTAATTCTCTTCTCTCAAAATGACTTCTCGATAAGAAAATTCCAAACGATTATTTTTGAGTTCTTGATAAATCATTTTCTTTTACTATAAATACTCAGACATCTCGACATACACATACTTACGCCTTCGAGAACTCTAAGTGACCTAGAATTTTCAAATCTAAACCGATTTCTCTCTCGTTTCGAACTCTTTCTCTTCAATTTTTCTTATCCACTAAACTTCATACTCTCCTCAATGGCATCAAACACTATTGTACCCTTTATCCCAAAAGAAACCAACTTTCTTGCATTTTTGGATGCAAATCAAGCTCATGAAGCTTTCAAAAGCTTTGTGAAATTTTTGTCTGAAACATACTTTGTAGGAGTTCTTACAGCTAATCTTGTACTCTACTTGGATGTGTTAGGGGATTTCTAGATTACAGAAGTGACAAGAAAAGTGGTGCATGAGAATCAGGCAGCATCAATAGTGATAAATTGTACAATCAAGGGCCAACAGGTGGATATCTCTTAGAATGATGTCAATATGGCTTTGGGCATACCTACTGACAAGCTGGTGGAGGTTCCAACTCAGGATGAGCTTTATAAATTTATAGACTTAATCAATTATTCTGAAAAGATTAATCTGGCAAGCATGAACAAAAAGAACCTGAGGAGGGAATGGTCTTTTCTTTTTGATTCAGTAATAAGGGCTTTCACCTGCAGAAAGTTAGGGTTTGACAACATTTTAAGTTTTGTCCAGAAGCTGGTCTACTCAATGGATAACAACAAACAGATCAATGTAGGACACTACATCTTGGAGGAATTGAGCACCGAGCTAATAGTGATATTAGCTTCAAGAGGTAAGGAAATATTTCTTCCTAAATTCATTATGTCTGCTTTAAACTATAAAGTAAATGACATATATATGATAGGTGGTGTAGATAGATCATTAATAGGCAATTGTAAGCAAGTATCCGAAATTCTATTTGGATCACTATACAAAGAATAAAGTGCAGGTGGGTCTTAAATTAACTCCATTCATGTTGGAGAAATTTAGGACTTATCCCTATCATATTCCTGACATGAGGTCTAGTACAAATCATTCTAGTACAGTAATGGTCCCTGAACCTGTGGAAGTACAAACACAAGAACACCAACAGGGACCTTCCAATGCTGAGACCCCTTCTTCTATACCAGTAGTTGCTAGGAAGCCAACCACTTCATCCTCTCAAAAGGGTGAAATGAGTAAAATGAAGAGAAAGAAGGCACCTTTACAAATTATAAATGAGAGTGGTGAGGAACAAACATAACCTCAGTCACCTTTAGTCAAAAGGAAACCAAATAAGGCTAAAAATTTAAAGTTAACCACTCAAGCCACCTCAACATTCTCTCAAAAGGATGTAGTTGTAAAATAGGGAAATAAACAGACTCTAGGGGCATCCTCTCAATAGGGTGTCTCTGTTAAAAAGAGCATTCTCCCTAGTGCACCATGTAATGAGTCTACACAACCACCACTTGAAGCAATTCAAGTGTATGGAAGGAGAAATAAGGATGGCACACACAAGGAGAGCCTATCCCTTGAAGCTCCCTCATTTATTCAGGGGGAGCTGCCAACACTCAATACTGAAACTTAAAATCTTTTATCTAAAATTTCTTCTTCCTACACAGCACTTGAATCTAATTCTCAAGTGCAATCCCATTCAAGTGACTTGGTTCAATAAACCTTGCTCACCACCCAGACACCAAATTTAGATGGTGAGAGACTACTAGCTGGGGTAGACCTTGATGACACCATCATAAACATGGGGGATTCATCAGTTTTTACTGAAGACCCCATGATAGTTACAGATTCACCTTTATATGCAAATCAGCCTTCACATTTTATAAGATTTGAGGATAGTACTCCTGAGGGGGAGCTATCTAGATCCCTCACAACCCTAGCTGAATTTGCACTAACAATTGAAGCTAGGAGTACAATTGCTAATGACACTACTGTGGGAGAGGCAAGTATCACATTTATGTGACAGTGATCTGCAAGAAGCACAAGGGTTTGAGGCTGGTGCACATGACAGTAACCAAGACAAATCCCCTCCAATTCAATTGGAGGTTCCCACAACGAGTGGAGAACAACACTATAATATCCCATATTTTTTCAGATATTATTATTATTATTATTTGAAGTTGATTATATGATTTTATGTGAATTTTAGAGAATTATCTGGTAATTGGAATTGATGTTTTGGATGTTTATATATGATATTCTTTGAGTATTTTAATTTTTATATGTCCAGAATAGAATATAGATAATTGTGATATTTTTCCGGAAATTTTTGGACTGTTATATGTTTTTATAATGATTTACGGATTTATTAATTATTTTCTGAGTAATTATAGAACTAGTTTATAAAGACGGGAATCGTACAACTTCAACCGTTTTTATGTTTTTACACCCGAAACTCTCCCGAAAATTCCTTCATAACCTAATCTGGATATTCTGAGCATTTTCCGTGTTTTAACTTTTTCGATCCGGATTACGGTTTGACCCGTACGCGTCCCTGCGTACAATTTTTGATACATTAATTATTATTTTTTAATTGATAAAAATCCGTATTCTCAAAAGGCGAGATATTATCACCTTATTTTCGTATAAAGTATTTTATAGGAAGTTCTGTTTTAATAATTATCCAAATCCAATATTAAATTGTATTGTTATATAGTTACTTAGCGGCTAAGTAACCTATTTTCGGATCCGATAAGCAAATATAATTATCTGATTATTAAATAAATAGACTATGTGTATGGGCTCTGTTAGCTGGATATTATTTTTGTTAATATTTTTATTAATTATGTGTGATTGTTGGTGTTCGAGGATCAAATTATAGTTAGTTGTGACGCTGTGTTATTTGTTTTATAGTTAAAGGTGATTTTATTCAAAATCTATTTCCATAAATATTTGGATTGCCTCTAAAATTATTTTTATTGCTTTACAATGTTATTTATTATTTTTAGGAATTTATAAAATTTAGAAATCAATATTTTATTATTTTTATCTTTAAATAATTTTATGATTGCATTTAATTGAAAAATCAGTATTTAATTCTAGAATACTTCAAAAAATTTCGGAATTTATATTTTATAAGTTTGAAATATTTCGGGAGTTTTAAAATTATTTTGGAGATTTTTTTTTAGGATTTATTTGACCCACGTGTTATTTTGTTTAATTGTAAATAATGATCCAATGTACGTCTTAGAAATGATTTAAAAATCTTGAAAATTTTGTTTAGTTAATTGTTATTTATTGCGATCATTTTAAAATTATTTTGGGTAAAATTTTAGAATTATTTTTTTCTCGTGATTTGCTCATTAAGGTACAAATTTCGTATTTTTGCGGGCATTCACAACAGGTGTTGTAAATAAATAATAATAATAAAAAAAAATCACACAAACAAAAACACATACACCCCCTGTAACCACCCCACTTCACTCATCTCGATTCCATCTCTCTCTCTACAACCTCCCCTCTTTCTCTCGTTTTTCTTCACCCCTCTTCCTTTTCTTCCCCTCGATTAGATCCTCCGGGTAATTCTTTTTTCTTGTCTGGTTCTCTTTCTTCCATTCCTGTCCTCGCCGCCCTGTTGCCGCCGGCTCTCCGGCAAGGCAACGGTGGTGGCGCGTGTCTCGGTCCCTGTGTGCATACAGTTATGTGTATATATATTTGTGGCTGTGTGTATAAGTCTGTGATTGTTTGTGTTATTTGCGATGGTGATTCTCTGCGTGCTTCCTGGGTTTTTCCCTTGTTCCTTCTTTCGGCAGCGCGTGTGCGCGTGGGCTGGGGTTGCTGTAGTTTTCGATTTCTGGTTACTGAATATTTGTTTTTTAATATTCGACTGAACTTATTTGATGATTTAATCGAATAATATTTCAATTATTCAGGAAATTAATCGGTGAATATTCGCGTTGGAAACCCAATTTATAGGGTACCCCCGAATTTTTACCACCGTTGGCGATGAGCTTCGGCGAGCCGACGGTGGGCTATGATGAATATTTCTGAGCCCTACGATTTGAAATACAAAATATGATGTAACAATACAAATGACGAATAAAATTTTAAAATACGATTAAAACATAAAAATATGTATTTGATTGGTGTATGTGAATTGTGAATTGTCATTGTTGGTTGAATTGGTGGATGGGACTTGGACAATTGAATTTTTTTTAGTAATTATGTTGTGATGATTTGACGTCGGGATGTTCGACGGGTTAGCCGATAATCAAAGGAAGTGCTGCCCAATTTTCGAAAAATTAAATAATGGAAACGGGAGGCCGTACCCAACGACTATCGGAACGTCGATCGGTTATATATGAGTATTCTATACGAAACCTGATTATGTGTTGTGATGAAATACTTTGCAAAAACCCAAAGGTTCCAGATGAAAGATCCAAGTTCTGAAGTCGGGTTAGGAATAATCTAGAGTTGGTAGGAAAAGCTTTGCAAGATGCGGGTCGTTCGAGACCATCAGAACCGGACGTAGGATAAAGAGTGAAATCGAATGGTGATGGTTATCTGGCTTCTAGCAATCGCAGGAACAACACATCAACGGATTATCGAGATAAAGAGACGATGATGTCTTAAGACAGAATGTTAGAATATATGCGTCTTTGCGAGTGTGACTAACTGCTAAAAACCCAAAGGCAAGTATCCCTATCATCACTTATTGTTCAAGTGATATTTATTTTAAATCTTCATACAAAAATATTGATTTCCCTATTCTTAGTTCAGAATAGATAAATGTTTTACATATCACTGAATTAAATGATTCTGTTTATGCAAGTATTCTTTTGCTATTCTATGTTCAGAATAGCTAAGTGATTTTACTTATAAAATTACTAGATTTATAAATGTTTTGGATTTTAAGAAAGATGACGTAGTTTTAGGTTTTCTACCCAAATAAATGGGCGAATAAAATGTTAAGGGTGTCGAGTATTATGACCCCTTTCAATAAAAGGTTTTAAGATTGGATGGTTGCGTAAGAGGCCGTGGCGACGGTCCAGCGAAGATTTAGGTATTATACAGGATATAATACCATTAGGACGATACGTGCCTTGGGTGCCCCATTTGTTTAGTTGGATATGTTTTGGCATACCGGTGTTGTTCCGCGGCTGATCACCGGCGGCAACACACCATCGTTCGAGGATTCCAATCTAAATTATTATATTGTGTTTGATAATCTTATAAGGCATGATTTATCAACTGTTTTGGTTTTGAATAAAGGTGGAATACTGTTTTAATTCGGTTGCTGATTGATGTTGATATTTAAGTTGTTGTTAAATATCAAAGGCGGTATTAATGCAGATGATTGATGTTAACTTCCCTATTTTAGTGCGGGTAGGTTTTGAGCATCAATGTTCATATTGATATCTAATTTGACATGACATCAAAATGAATATTAATATCAAGAGTTGAGTTTTGAATAAAGTTTGTGATTCATTCAATGATCATTGTTTCATGTAATTTTTGTTTACGATATTTCCGTAAATACTGTTTTACGAGTTTTATCCTCGTCAAAATTCAAAGTATTGTTGAAGCATTTCGCTCGAAAATATCAAAAAGAGATTTGAATATAGAGAGATTATTCGATTTTTAATAAATTTCCTGTTTCAGCAATTATGATTTTAAATGTTTTAAGCTATTGCAGACGTCGGTTTTATATCAAAATGGCCATATATATATTACAATGATCTTGCTGAGCATTTCTTCCGCTCATACTTGCCTGTTTTTAAATTTAACCTCCAGTGAGGATTAACTTGCGCTAATTAGCCGCGTAATTCGAGGAAGCAAAGAAGAAGCTCTTGGAAGGTGGTTGGTCCAGGGTTTGTGCACTAGTGTAAGTTTTATTGTGTAAAGTTGTTTATATTATATAATATTATATTTGTGTATTTTATAGTTGGACCTAGTATACTTCTTTTTGAAGTTATACTAGCGAGTCAGTTTTGAATTGAAATTTGTTGAAAAGAGTTTTAAAGAAAGTGAAAAATTTATTTATGGAATTTGGATATCTTGTTTCAAGAACTGTAACCTTAAAAGATCTTGGGGTAGTTTGGGGTCATAAATAAGAATTATCTTCCACTGGCATTTATTTATTAATTTAACAGGTTAATTTGGATTGAAGTTTTATAGTGACGACCAAATCCTCTGACCCCGTATTTAGGGGCGTTACAGGTTGGTATCAGAGCTGAGGTTATAGTAAACTAGAAACGAGAGTGTGTAGGAGTGTGTATAGCTATATGAGAATGTTTGAGCTCATATCGAGTTCTTGTTGGACTATTGGGTATAGTACCAACAAATAAGCTAAGATAGACGCATTCGTTTGAGATGTTATGTTCAACTGGATGGAACTCCTGGAAGTTGCAAACTTCTAATGTGGAATATTCCGAGACTACGATTCGACGATGATGAAGATTATCGATATCCTCAGAACATGAAGAAGTGTCTGGAATCGAATGGCGAGTCAACATAAGGGTTCAAATAAAAGATAAGTATTAAGACCGTGGAAATACCTTCTCTTTCTATAATTCCTTTTGACATTCCTAAAAAAAGTAATTGTTAGAGGATATATTCCCTAACCACTCATTTTCAATCATATATGTGTTTTAAATATGCCAGAGGCTGTCATGAAGCCTAGTTTTCAGGTTTTGATAGCTCTGCCAAGTTATGATAATTTAACTTCTATTTTTCTTATGTGGTGGATAGTTTCTTGGTGATGTGACACCACTTGCTCATTTTATGCCAGAATTTTTGTCTGGATTTCATTTTCTTCAGAAATATCAGCTTTGAAATCTTTTCAGTTTTATCCATTTGAGTTTGAAATCCTTTAATATTCTTTTATTCTGACTGAGATGAACAACCCTAACTATAGGGGACACAAGGTATACCTGTCTGTGTGATAGGAGTTGGATGGGACGCCATCACTTGTGTGTGTTGTGAATACATGAAGGTTAACAACCTTTAGTAGTGTCTTGATTTTGGCACGCAACACCAAGTTCATTTGATCATATTGATCTCTCGGTTAGTCTTTCACTTCAACAAACTTTCTCCTAAATTCAGATTTTGGTAACCACAATCGTGGGACATCCGTTATGATATAAAATTCTTTTTCCTTTGAAATTTCAAGATTTATCATCCCAAACATTCGAAGGTAGGCCAATCAAGTTAAGCTGAGTTATCCTGATCAAGTCAAAGCAGGGTTATGTGATAGGATTACATACAGCAACAGTGAATTGCAATGCGATGAAAATATTGGTGGTGTATAACGAATTTAATCTGTTCCTTTATTTCTCTCTCTATTTGTCTCTCTCATTCTTTTCTTTCTCTCTATCTTTCTCTCTATTCTTCATTCTCGCAATCAGTAAAAGTGATTTTATTGAGAAATTGGTCAAAGGATGTGGATGGAACAAGGTGCAGAGTGAAGCTTCCGTGATAACTATGTGGCATAAGGAATTTCAGTGTTATTTGAAATTTTGAGGGAAAATACATATGCAAGGTTAGAAAGTTGGCCAGAAAACCCTTAGTGCTTTCTTCTGCTGATTTCGAGGACAGAATCCTTATAAGAGGGGTAGATTATAATATCCCATATTTTCAGATATTATTATTATTATTATTATTTGAAGTTGATTATGTGATTTTATGTGAATTTTAGAGAATAATCTGGTAATTGAAATTGATGTTTTGGATCTTTATATATGATATTCTTTGAGTATTTTAATTTTTATATGTCCAGAATAGAATATAGATAATTGTGATATTTTTTCGAAAATTTTTGGACTGTTATATGTTTTTATAATGATTTATGGATTTATTAATTATTTTCTGAGTAATTATAAAACTAGTTTATAAAGACGGGAATCGTCCAACTTCAACCGTTTTTACGTTTTTACAACCCAAAACTCTCCCGAAAATTCCTTCATAACCTAATCTGGATATTCTGAGCATTTTCCGTGTTTTAACTTTTACGATCTGCATTACGGTTTGACCGTACTCGTCCCGGCGTACAATTTTTGATACACTAATTATTATTTTTTAATTGATAAAAATCCATATTCTCAAAAGGCGAGATATTATCACCTTATTTTCGTATAAAGTGTTTAATAGGAAGTTCTGTTTTAATAATTATCCAAATTCGATATTAAATTGTATCGTTACATAGTTACTTTGCGGCTAAGTAACCTATTTTCGGATCCGATATGTAAATGTAATTATCGAATTATTAAATAAATAAACTATGTGAATGGGCTCTGTCAGCTGGATATTATTTTTTTATATTTTTATTAATTATGTGTGATTGTTGGTGTTCGAGGATCAAATTGTAGTTAGTTGTGACACTGTGTTATTTGTTTTAGAGTTAAAGGTGATTTTATTAAAAATTTATTTCCATAAATATTTGGATTATCTCTAAAATCATTTTTATTGCTTTACAATGTTATATATTATTTTTAGGAATTTATAAAATTTAGAAATCAATATTTTATTGTTTAGTTATCTTTAAATGATTTTCTAATTGTATTTAATTTTAAAATCAGTATTTAATTCTAGAATTCTTCAAAAAATTTCGAAATTTATATTTTATAAGTTTGAAATATTTTGGGAGTTTAAAAATTATTTTGGAGATTTTTTTAGGATTTATTTGACCCGCGTGTTATTTTGTTTAATTGTAAATAAGGATCCAGTGTACGTCTTAGAAATGATTTAAAAGTCTTGAAAATTTTGTTTAGTTAATTGTTAATTATTGCGATCATTTTAAAGTTATTTTGGGTAAATTTTAGAATTATTTTTTTCTCGTGATTTGCTCGTTAAGGTACAAATTTCGTATTTTTGCGGGCATTCACAATAGGTGTTGCAAATAAATAATAATAATAATAATAAAAAAAATCACAAAAACAAAAACACACACACACCCGTGTAACCACCCCCTTCTCTCATCTCGATTCCATCTCTCTCTCTACAACCTCTCCTCTCTCTCTTGTTTTTCCTCACCCCTCTACCTTTTCTTCCGCTCGATTAAATCCTCCGGGTAATTCTTTTTTTTGTCTGGTTCTTTTGCTTCCGTTCCTGTCCGGCAAGGCAACGGCGGTGGCGCGTGTCCCGGTCCCTATGTGCATACAGTTATGTGTATATATTTTTGCGGCTGTGTGTATAAGTCTGTGATTGTTTGTGTTGTTTGCGATGGTGATTCTCTGCGTGCTGCCTGGGTTTTTCCCTTGTTCCTTCTTCCGGCCGCGCGTGTGCGCGTGGGCTGGGGTTGTTGTAGTTTTCGATTTCTGGTTACTGAATATTTCTTTTGTAATGTTCGACTGAACTTATTTGATAATTTAATCGAATAAAATTTTAATTATTCAGGAAATTAATGGGTGAATATTCGCGTTGGAAACCCAATTTATAGGGTACCCGCGAATTTTTACCACCGTCGGCGATGAGCTTCGGCGAGCCGACGGTGGGCTATGATAAATATTTCTGAGCCCTATGATTTAAAATACAAAATACGATGTAACAATATAAATGACGAATAAAATTTTAAAATACGCTTAAAATATAAAAATATGGATAATAACGATTAATAAGTGTATTTGATTGGTGTATGTGAATTGCGAATTGTCATTGTTGGTTGAATTGGTGGATGGCACTTGGACAATTGGATTTTTTTTAGTAATTGTGTTGTGATTGATTTGACGTCGGGATGTTCAACGGGTTAGCCTATAATCAAAGGAAGTGCTGCCCGATTTTCGGAAAATTAAATTGCGGAAACGTGAGGCCGTACCCAACGACTATCGGAACGTCAATCGGTTATATATGAGTACTCTATACGGAACCTGATTCTGTGTTGTGATGAAATACTTTGCAAAAACCCAAAGGTTCCAGATGAAAGATCCAAGTTCCGAAGTTGGGTTAGGAATAACCTAGAGTTGGTAGGAAAAGCTCTGCAAGATGTGGGTCACTCAAGACCTTCAGAACCAGACATAGGATAAAGAGTGAAATGGAATAGTGATGGTTATCTGGCTTCTATCAATCGTAGGAAAAATACATCAACGAATTATCGAGATAAAGAGACGTTGATGTCTTGAGACAGAATGTCAGAATAGATGCGTCTTTGCGAGTGTGACTAACTGCTAAAAACCCAAAGGCAAGTAACCCTATCATCACTTATTGTTCAAGTGATATTTATTTTAAATCTTCATACACAAATATTGCTTTCCCTATTCTTAGTTCAGAATAGATAAATCTTCATACACAAAGATTGAATGGTTGCGTAAGAGGCCGTAGCGACGGTCCAGTGGAGATTTAGGTATTATACATGATATAATACCATTAGGCCGATATGTGCCTTGGGTGCCCCATTTGTTTAGTTGGATATACTTTGGCATACCGGTGTTGCTCCACGGCTGATCACCGGCGACAACACACCGTCGTTTGAGGATTCCAATCTAAATTATTATATTGCGTTTGATAATCTTATAAGGAATGATTTATCAAGTATTTTGGTTTTTAATAAAGGTGGAATACAGTTTTAATTCGGTTGCTGATTGATGTTGATATTTAAGTTGTTGTTAAATATCAAAGGCGGTATTAATGGAGATGATTGATGTTGACTTCCCTATTTTAGCGCGGGTAGGTTGTGAGCATCAAAGTTCGTATTGATATCTAATTTGACATGACATCAAAATGAATATTAATATCAAGAGTTGAGTTGTGAATAAAGTTTATGATTCATTCCATGATCATTGTTTCATGTTATTGTTGTTTACGATATTTCCATAAACACTGTTTTACGAGTTTTATCCTCATCAAAATTCAAAGTATTGCTGAAGCATTTCGCTCGAAGATATCAAAAAGAGATTTGAATATAGTAAGATTATCCGATTTTTAATATATCTCATGTTTTAGCAATTATGATTTTAAATGTTATGCGCTATTGCAGACGTCGGTTTTATATCAAAATGACCATATATATATTACAATGATCTTGCTGAGCATTTCTTCCGCTCATACTTGCCTGTTTTTAAATTTAAACTCCAGTGAGGATTAACTTGCACTAATTAGCCGCGTAATTCGAGGAAGCAAAGAAGAAGCTTTTGAAAGGTGGTTGGTCCAGGATTTACGCACTAGTGTAAGTTTTATTGTGTAAAGTTGTTTATATTATATTATATTATATTTGTGTATTTTATAGTTGGGCCTAGTATACTTCTTTTCGAAGTTATACTAGCGGGTTAGTTTTGAATTGAAATTTGTTGAAAAGAGTTTTAAAACAAAGTGAAAAATTTATTTATGGAATTTGGATATCTTGTTTCTAGAACTGTAACCTTAAAAGATCTTGGAGTAGTTTGGGGTCATAAATAATAATTATCTTCCACTGTCATTTATTTATTGATTTAACAGGTTATTTGGATTGAAGTTTTATAGTTACGACCAAATCCTCTGACCCCGGATTTGGGGGCGTTACAAACACCCTATCACAACCACAGTGCAAACTGTGAATCAAACTCTAACTTCTGTCACAGGTGGTTCTGTTACCCTATCACGTTCACACCCAACCAATCGACCTTCCACCTCTCACCCACAAGAACCTCACCTCATATCTAAATGGCTACAAGAAGCTGGATCTCAACCCTCCACTATATATGATCTAGTTGTTGATCAACTTGATGGCCTTGCACAAATATCACAGCAGCTTCTCACATCCAACATGTCAAACCAAGACTACCAGGCCATCATGCTTTCCTACCAGACTGATGTTGAAGCTCAACAAGCCAAGATTGTTGATGAAGCTGGTCTGGATGCAAATTGTGATGCTTGGATGGACAGGGAATTTTCAATTGAAATGGATGTTGTGTTAGCTCAATCCAGGGTGGAGTATCTAACCATCTTGGGGAGAAATTACAGATCTTTATCTCCACAAGAAGTTTATGATACAGTAAATAAAGTATAAAAGGCTTAAATCAAAGCTTTCCATACCTTTGGAAAAGCACTTAAAATTACTTTAATTGGGCATCAAGATAAGATAATGATGATGGTCAGAGAAAAGACGGACCAAATCATTCCTTCATAGATAGAGATCAAAAATAAATTCACAAACTTTGCTGATAAAATGTCAAGGTATGATCTAAGTGGAGTGGAATCTAGTGTCAAAAATCTAAGAACCTCATTTGTAGCCCTTCATGACCAAGTTCAAAAACATATCACTCACTCTAATGACACAAGACTGAAGCTAGATTAGATGCACTCTAACAGATACACTCCTTCATCCTTGCTCATGGAAGAAATTAAAAAGGCTGTGCAGGATACTTTTGGGGTGTCTACTTCCTCCACATCTTAATCCTCATATGCAAATTCAAGAACTTCAACAGAAAGTATTCTCTCTCCAAACTTCAAATGACTCACTTAGTACATAAGTACATGCTCTCACATCCTTGGTGCAGAGTCAACAAACAAACATCAAAACCCTAGTGGACTTTTACAAGAATCTCCAAATGCAGAATTTTGTAGCTTAAGGAGCCATCATGGGGAAGCTCAATAAACCATTGCCCTCATTTCTTGAAGATATAAGGCCAGAAATACCAACTCCCCTAATCATGCCTGTCAACAATCCTAAGGGGGAGATAGAAGCTAGGAATCCACATTCCAAGGATGCTAGTAAATCTAAGGAGCCTATCACATCATCTAAGAATGGACAAAGTTCTTTACAAGCTCAACAATTCCAAGACGTGGGAAAATACAGACTCAACAACGCTGCTTAAGGACCTAATCAAGATCAAAAAATAAGTTAACTTCTTATAGTCCTAAGGATGTCTCTTCAAAACAACTACATCACCTAGAAAAGAGCATTGACCAATACCATCAACTCCATTAGGGAAGTGGTTGTGAAAATTGATAAATATTTGGAGAAAAGGATTGTTGTAAATATCAATGATGGTGGTTTGGACAAATATCTCCATGTGTCTCTTTCAAATCTCAGAACCTTAAGAGCATCTGAGCTGGATGTAGTGATTGACAAGGTGCATGTAGTCATCACAGAGGACACCCAATTGCTTTATAAACTCAAAAAGGCTCAAATAGATTCTTTTCCTAAAGTTTATCTATATCCAAGCAAGGGGTGGCCTACATCTTCAATGTTCCTAAGAACCGTGTTAGAGGAAACATGAGGCTGATTATGACACTTCAATCTGATCTGAAACGCAAAAAGTACAAGAAAATTGAAGATGAAGAAATGATCAGAATCCTTGAAAGGTACGTTGTGAATGCTCATACCATGTTGCCAAACTCACAATACAATTTAAAAGATGACAGGGATGATGATGAGCAGAAGCATGATAAGCAAACACCTTCTGGTTCAAATCCAAATAAATATTCAAGAGCACTGATAGCAATGACAGGAAGCAAGATGAGAAGAAACGTGATGATAAGAAGAAAGGGGATGAAAGGAGAAGAAATAAAAGGCAAGATGGCTCAAAACCACAATAACAAACCCTAAAAATCCAAATCAATCAAGCGCAACCCTCCAATCCAACTAACTCAAATACCAAACCACCTCAAACTATAAAACCTAAATTCTTGTGCAAACAAACAGCTAACACTCTTTTGAAAATACCAATCACCTCAAACCAAACATCTCTAAAGAAAATCTGTAAACTACCTTCTGTTAAGCCACCAACCAAAATTCATTACAAATCTGTTGGGAGAAAACCAAAGAAAATGCAAGTTACTGAGAGGGATATTTGGAATTGTTTTAATCAAAGTGATTTTATTCTCCTAAACTGATGCATCTCAGATGAAGACTACATTTAACAATTAGCTGAAAAAATGGTCAGAGTTTGGGTTGTCACACCAAGGGAAGTAAAAATCTACTATCATGATGGATCCTTCACATTTCTTGGTAGAAACTTAATAGACACTTTTTCACCCACAGAGATCAAAAGAGTGATAAGCTTACTTAAGGATAAGGCTACTGTAACTAAAGAATGGAGATTTGTTTTGGCTGAATGGTTGGTAGAAAGGGAAGAAATAAGAGCAAGAAATGAGGCTCAAAGTGAGGAGAGGAAGAGAAAGTATGATGAGGATATATAAATGTACATTCAAAAATCTGAAGATCTCAAGGAAAAAGGGATGAGTAGAGTTACTAAGGATGGACAATTTCTAAATGTCAAAGCTGGCGGATTCTCAAGGTTTAGGATTGATTTATTGAGTGGTTATTCATTACATGAAAAAGTAAATCTTGTAGAGGCTTTAAGAGGGACACCAATCATAGAGGACCTGGAAATACTTGTAAACTTAAAGGACCACATTAGAGAAGAAACAGGAGATGAGACATTTGTCTGATGTATGTATCTGTCAATTCTTATGTAAAGTTTATTGTTCATTGTAGCTTGGGGTTAATCTTGTTACCAGGAATGAATTTCTGATAAGAAATCTTCTCACAAATTGGGGGAGATTGTTGTGCAAGACATGCATGTAATATAACAAGACTAAGTCAAATTAACAGCCCTAAGTAAGTTGTATAATAATCTAAGTTTACATTTTGTATTGTATTACATGAGTTTGTAAAATGTAAATAGATTAGGCTGGAGTATTTTTCTGTAAACAGTCTCAAGCCTACGAATAAACTCTAGAAGAAGATCATGAAAATCATGCCTCAGAGAAAGTGTGAAGAAGCTTGGAGTTGAATAAATCAGTTTTGAGAAAAATATTCTAAGTCAAGAAATCTACAAGTCACAGGTCAATTCATATAGAGAAGTCATTTGAGAACTCCGTAACGAATTATCGACAAGTCAAAAATGGCTTATAGAGAAGTCTCGAGAACTCAGAGATATCAACAAGTCAATCTCACATTCGAGAACTCAGAGATTTCGATAAGTCAAAACACTTGTAGAGAACTAAGAGATTTTGATAAGTCATTACACTCATCGAGATGTCTATTCTTAATAGTTTAAACCAAAGATATCGATGTTGAACTCAAAGTACAGAATACAGACCATTTAAAGATTCAAGATTATCAATCAAAAAAACAAATCAATCACTGATTTGAAAAGTCTACAAAAGCAGCTTGAAGAGTATAAGATCAAAGGCCAAGATTAACTGACAAAGTAAAGTCACATACATGCACGAGTTGTAAAGATACAGTAAGCCAGAAATAGAAAGTTTTAGTTAACTTAAAGTAGGATTTAGTACATGCTATTGCATGCTGTGTAAAACCTATGTTTACTATTCTATAAAGTAAACACTGGATGCTTTGTTTTAGTTGTAACAAAATAGATCTAGAAAATCTTGTAACTCTCAAGAGAGAAGCTGAGTTCTTTATCAACAAAGAAACCAGAAATTTGTAGCAAGACATACTTGATTTTAATATAAAATTAAGTGAGTTTTGAAAGATAGTGTGCTCATGTGCATGTTTTATTATTCCTGTTAAACATATTATCTCTACAAGTTAGACTACTTTGTTCACCACTTCCATAATAGTTTAAAAAGCTTAAAAATAATCCAAAACACATTCACCCCCCTCTGTGTTGTATTCATTACCTAATAATACGAGTCAATTTTGTGCCACACTTACGCTATAATCCACCATATAAGTCACTTTTCACCATGTTAGAGTCACTTTGCACCCTATAGGACTCACTTGGCACAATGTATTATACAATTGACATGTTAACATCATAAACATCCAATTCGACAGCATCTTACCACCTCTTGATACCACTTTTATAAAAGTCAATTTTGGGCCACATTTTGGCTCTAATCAACCATTAAAGTCAGTTTTCACCATTTTAAAGTCAGTTTTCACCCTATAAGAGTCACTTGCCACTATATATTACAATTAACAGGTAAACATCACATACATCTAATTTGACATCCTTTTACCAACTCTTTGTACCATTTTAATTCGAGTCAATTTTGGGCCACATTTTTGCTATAATCAACCATGTAATTGGTTTTTCACCATACTAGAGTTACTTTGAACTCTAACATCATATACACTAATTTGAAATCCTTTTACCATCTTTTGGTACCACTTTTATACGAGTTAATTGTGGGTCATATTTTGGCTTTAATCAACCGTGTAAGTCACTTTTCACCATATTAGATTCAGTTTTCACCCTATAAGAGTCACTTGCCACCATATATTAGTACAATTATCATGTAAACATCATATACATCCAATTTGACATCCTTTTACCACATCTTTGTACCACTTTCATACGAGTCAATTTTGGGCCACATTTTGGCTCTAATCAACCATGTAATTGATTTTTTACCATATTAGAGTCACTTTGAACTCTAAAGTCGCTCTAATCAACCATGTAAATAATAAAGTAACTTTTAACTCTAACATCATCTACACTAATTTGACATCCTTTTACAATCTTTTGGTACCACTTTTATACGAGTTAATTTTGGGCCAGATTCGGCTCAAATCAACCATATAAGTCACTTTTCATCATATCAGAGTCAGTTTTCACCCTATAAGAGTCACTTGCCACCATATATTAGTACAATTAACATGTAAACATCATATACATCCAATTTGACATCCTTTTACCACCTCTTTGTACCACTTTCATATGAGTCAATTTTGGGCCACATTTTTGCTCTAATCAACCATGTAATTAATTTTTCACCATATTAGAGTCACTTTGAACTCTAGCATTATATACACCAATTTGACATCCTTTTACCATCTTTTGGTACCACTTTTATACGAGTTAATTTTGGGCCACATTTTGGCTCTAATCAACCGTGTAAGTCACTTTTCACCATATTAGAGTCAATATTCACCCTATAAGAGTCATTTGCCACCATATATTAGTACAATAAACATGTAAACATAATATACAACCAATTTGATATCCTTTTACCACATCTTTGTACCACTTTCATACGAGTCAATTTTGAGCCACATTTTGGCTCTAATCAACCATGTAATTGATTTTTTACCATATTAGAGTCACTTTGAACTCTAACATCATATACACAAATTTGACATCCTTTTACTATCTTTTGGTACCACTTTTATATGATACAATTTTGGGGGCCATATTTTGGCTCTAATCAACCATGTAAGTCACTTTTCACCATATTAGAGTCAGTTTTCACCCTATAAAAGTCACTGGCCACCATATATCGATACAATGACATCATATGAATGTAATATAACATCCTTTACCCACCTCTTGGTACTACTTTTATACGAGTCAATTTTAGGCCATATTTTGGCTGCAATCCACAATGTGAGTCACTTTTTACCATGTTAGAGTCACTTTGCACCCTATAGGAGTCACTTGGCACTATATAATATTCAATTAACATTTTATAATTATAAACATCCAATTTGACATCCTTTTACCACATATTGGTACCACTTTTATATGAGTTAATATTTGGCCATATTTTGGCTCTAATCAACCATGTAGGTCCCTTTACACCATATTAGAGTCAGTTTTCACCTTATAAAAGTCACTGGCCACCATATATCGATATAAGTGACATGTTAACATCATATACATGAAATTTTACATCCTTTACCTACCTCTTGGTACCACTTTTATACGAGTCAATTTTGGGCCACATTTTGGCTGCAATCCACCATGTAAATCACTTTTCAACATGTTAGAGTTATTTTGCACCCTATAGGAGTCACTTGGCACTATATATTATACAATTAACATGTTAGCATTATAAACATACAATTTTACATCCTTTTACCACCTCTTGATACCACCTTATACAAGTCAATTTTGGGCCATATTTTGGCTATAATCAACCATGTAAGTCACTATTCACCAAATTAGAGTCAGTTTTCACCCTATAAGACTCACTTTCCACCATATATTAGTGCAATTAACCCGTAAATATCATATAAATCCAATTTGACATCCTTTTGCCACATCTTTGTACCATTTTAAGACGATTCAATTTTGGGCCACATTTTGGCTCTAATCAACCATGTAATTGATTTTTTAGCATAATAGAGCCACTTTAAACTATAACATCATATACACCAATTTGACATCCTTTTACCATCTTTTGGTACCACTTTCATATGATAAAATTATGGGCCATATTTTAGCCATAATCAACCAGTTAACTCACTTTTCACATATGAGAGTCAGGTTTCACCCTATAAGAGTCACTTGCCACCATATATTGGTACAACTGACATGTTAACATCATATACATGCAATTTGACATGCTTTACCCACCTCTTGGTAACAATTTTATACGAATCAATTTTGGGCCACACTTTGGCTGCAATCCACCATGTGAGTCACTTTCCACCATGTTAGAGTCACTTTACACCCTAAAGGAGTCACTTGGCACTATGATATACAATTAACATATTATAATCATAACCATCCAATTTTACATCCTTTTACCACCTATTGATACCACTTTTATATTAGTTAATTTTGGGCCACATTTTGGCTCTAATTAACCATGTAAGTCACTTTTCACCATATTAGAGTCAGTTTTTACCCTATAAGAGTCACCGGCCACCATATATCGATACAAAGGACATGTTAACATCATTAACATGCAATTTGACATCCTTTACCCACCTCTTCGTACCACTTTTATACGAGTCAATTTGGGGCCACATTTTGGCTGCAATCCAACATGTAAGTCACTTTTCACCATGTTAGAGTTATTTTGCACCCTATAGGAGTCACTTGGCACTATAAATTATACAATTAACATGTAAGCATCATTAACATACAATTTTACATCCTTTTACCACCTCTTGATACCACTTTTATACGAGTCAATTTAAGGCCACATTTTGGCTCTAATCAACCATGTAAGTCACTTTTCACCATTTTAGAGTTAGTTTTCACCCTATAAGGCTCACTTGCTACCATATATTAGTGCAATTAACACGTAAACATCATATACATCCAATTTGACATCCTTTTGCCACCTCTTTACCATTTTCATATGAGTCAATTTGGGCCACATTTTGGCTCCAATCAACCATGTAATTGATTTTTTTACCGTAATAGAGTCACTCTGAACTCTAACATCATATACACTAATTTGATATCCTTTTACCATCTTTAGGTACCACTTTCATACGATACAATTTTGGGCCACATTTTGGCTCTAATCAACCAGTTAACTCACTTTTCACTATATAAGAGTCATGTTTCACCCGATAGAAGTCACTTGCCACCATATATTGGTACAAATGACATGATAACATCATATACATGCAATTTGACATCCTTTACCCACCTCTTGGTACCAATTTTATACGAGTCAATTTTGGGCCACACTTTGGGCGCAATCCACCATGTGAGTCACTTTTCACCATGTTAGAGTCACTTTGCACCCTATAGGAGTCACTTGGTACTATAGGATATACTATTAACATGTTATAATCATAAACATCCAATTTCACATCCTTTTACCACCTAATGATACCACTTTTGTATGAGTTAATTTTGGGCCACATTTTGGCTCTAATCAACCATTTAAGTCACTTTTCACCATATTAAAGTCAGTTTTCACCCTATAAGAGTCATTGTCCACCATATGTCAATAAAATTGACATGTTAACATCAGATATATGCAATTTGACATCCTTTACCCACCTCTTGGTACCACTTTTATACGAGTCAATTTTGTGCCATATTTTGGCTGCAATCCACCATGTAAGTCACTTTTCACAATGTTAAAGTCATTTTGCACCCTATAGGAGTCACTTGGCACAATACATTATACAATTAAAATGTTAACATCATAAATATCCAATTTGACATCCTTTTACCCCCTCTTGATACCACTTTTATAAGAGTCAATTTTGGGCCATATTTTGGCTCTAATCAATCATTAAAGTCACTTTCCACCATATTAGAATCTGTTTTCACCCTGTAAGAGTCACTTGCCACCATATATTACAATAAACATGTAAACATCATAAACATCTAATTTGACATCCTTTTACTACCTCTTTCTACCACTTTCATACGAGTCCATTTTGGGTCACATTTTGGATCTATTCAACCATATAAGTCACTTTTCACCGTATTAGAGTCAGTTTTCACCCTATAAAAGTCACTGGCCACCATATATTGATACAAGTGATATGTTAACATCATATACATCCAATTTGACATCCTTTACCCACCTTTTGGTACAACTTTTATACGAGTCAATTTTGGGCCACACTTTGGCCGCAATCCACCATGTGAGTCACTTTTCACGATGTTAGAGTCACTTTGCACCCTATAGGAGTCACTTGCACTATGTATTATACAATTGACATGTTAACATCATAAACTTCCAATTTGACATCCTTTTACCACCTCATGATATCACTTTTATAAAAGTCAATTTTGGGCCACATTTTGGCTCTAATCAACCATTAAAGTCACTTTTCACCATATGAGAGTCAGTTTTCACCCTATAAGAGTCACTTGCCACCATATATTACAATTAAAAGGTAAACATCATATACATCTAATTTGACATCATTTTACCACCTCTTTGTACCACTTTCATTCGAGTCAATTTTGGGCCACATTTTTGCTCTAATCAACCATGTAATTGATTTTTCACCATATTAGAGTTACTTTGAACTCTAACATCATATACACAAATTTGAAATCCTTTTACCATCTTTTGGTACCACTTTTATACGAGTTAATTTTGGGCCATATTTTTTCTCTAATCAATCGTGTAAGTCACTTGTCACCATATTAGATTCAGTTTTCACCCTATAAGAGTCACTTGCCACTATATATTAGTACAATTAACATGTAAACATCATATACATCCAATTTGATATACTTTTACCACATCTTTGTACCACTTTCATACGAGTCAATTTTGGGTCACATTTTGGCTCTAATCAACCATGTAATTGATTTTTTACCATATTAGAGTCACTTTGAACTCTACCATCATGTACACAAATTTGACATCCTTTTACCTTCTTTTGGAACCACTTTCATACGATACAATTTTGGTTGCCACATTTTGGCTCTGATCAACCATTTAAGTCACTTTTCACCATATTAGAGTTAGTTTTCAACCAATAGGTGTCACTGGCCACAATATATCGATACAATTGACATGGTAACATCATATAAATACAATTTGACATCTTTTACCCACCTATTGGTTCCAATTTAATACGAGTCAATTTTGGGCCACACTTTAGCTGCAATCCCCAAGTTAGTCATTTTTCACCATGTTAGAGTCACTTTGCACCCTATAGGAGTCACTTGACACTATATAATATACAATTAACATTTTATAATCATAAACATCCAATTTGACTTTCTTTTACCACTTATTGGTTCCACTTTTATACGAGTCAATTTTGGGCCACATTTTGGCTGCAATCCACCATGTAAATCACTTTTCACCATGTTAGAGTTATTTTGCACCCTATAGGAGTCACTTGGCACTATATATTATACAATTAACATGTTAACATCATATACATACAATTTTACATCCTTTTACCACCTCTTGATACCACTTTTATACGAGTGAATTTTGGGCCACGTTTTTGCTCTAATCAACCGTGTAAGTCACTTTTCACCATATTAGAGTTAGTTTTCACCCTATAAGAGTCACTTGCCACCATATATTAGTACAATTAACATGTAAACATAATATACATCCAATTTGACATCCTTTTGCCACCTCTTTGTACCATTTTCATACGAGTCAATTTTGGTCCACATTTTGGCTCTAATCAACCATGTAATTGATTTCTTACAATAATAAAGTCACTTTTAACTCTAACATCATATACACCAATTTAACATCCCTTTACCATCTTTTGGTACCACTTTTATACGAGTTAATTTTGGGCCACATTTTGGCTCTAATCAACCGTGTAAGTCACTTTTCACCATATTAGACTCAAATTTCACCCAATAAGAGTCACTTGCCACCATATATTATTATAATAAACATGTAAACATAATATACATCCAATTTGACATTCTTTTACCACATCTTTGTACCACTTTCATACGAGTCAAATTTGGGCCACATTTTTGCTCTAATCAACCATGTAATTGATTTTTTACCATATTAGAGTCACTTTGCACTCTAACATCATATACACAATTTTGACATCCTTTTACCATCTTTTGGTACCACTTTCATACGATACAATTTTGGGCCACATTTTTAGCTATGATCAACCAGTTAACTCACTTTTCACCAATAAGAGTCACTAGCTACCATATGTCCATACAACTGACATGTTAACATCATATAGAGGCAATTTGACATCCTTTACCCACCTCTTGGTACCACTTTTATACGAGTCAATTTTGGGCCACATTTTGGCTGCAATCCACCATGTAAGTCACTTTTCACCATGTTAGAGTTATTTTGCACCATATAGGAGTAACTTGGCAGTATATATTATAAAATTAACATTTTAACATCATACACATACAATTTTACATCCTTTTACCACCTCTTGATACCACTTTTATACGAGTAAATTTTGGGCCACATTTTGCTCCTAATCAACCATGTAAGTCACTTTTCACCATATTAGAGTCAGTTTTTACCCTATAAGAGTCACGTGCCACCATATATTACTACAATTAACATGTAAACTTCATATACATCTAATTTGACATCCTTTTGCCACCTCTTTGTACCATTTTCATACGACTCAATTTTGGTCCACATTTTGGCTCTAATCAACCATGTAATTGATTTTTTACCATAATAAAGTCACTTTGAACTCTAACATCATATACACTAATTTGACATCCTTTTACCATCTTTTGGTACCACTTTCATACGATACAATTTTGGGCCACATTCGGCTCTAATCAACCATGTAAGTCACTTTTCACTATATCAGAGTCAGTTTTCACCCTATAAGAGTCACTTGCTACCATATATTAGTACAATTAATATGAAAACATCATATACATCCAATTTGACATCCTTTTACCACCTTTTTGTACCATTTTCATACGAGTCAATTTTGGGCCACATTTCTGCTCTAATCCACCATGTAATTAATTTTTCATCATATTAGAGTCACTTTGAAATCTAACATCATATACACCAATTTGACATCCTTTTACCATCTTTTGGTACCACTTTTATACGAGTTAATTTTGGGCCACGTTGTGGCTCTAATAAATCGTGTAAGTCACTTTTCACCATATTAAAGTCAATTTTCACCCTATAATATCATATCAGAGTCAGTTTTCACCCTATAAGAGTCACTTTTCACCTTGTTAGAGTTATTTTGCTCCCTATAGGAGTCACTTGGCACTATATATTATACAATTAAAATGTTAGCATCATAAACATACAATTTTACATCCTTTTACCACCTCTCGATACAACTTTTATACGAGTCAATTTTGGGTCACATTTTGGCTCTAATCAACCATGTAAGTCACTTTTCACCATATTAGAAACAGTTTTCACCCAACAAGAGTAATTTGCCACCATACATTCGTACAATTGACATGTTAACATCATATACATGCAAATTGACATCATTTACCCACATCTTGGTACCACTTTTATACTAGTGAATTTTGGCCATATTTTGGGTGCAATTTACCATGTAATTCACTTTTCACCATGCTAGAGTGACTTTGTACCCTATAGGAGTCACTTGGCACTATATATTATACAATTAACATGTTATCATCATAAATATACAATTTGACATCTTTTTACCACCTCTTGATACCACTTTTATATGAGTCAATTTTGGGCCAGATATTGGCTCTAATCAACCATGTAATTTATTTTTTACCATAATAGAGTCACTTTGAACTCTAACAACATATACACTAGTTTGATATCCTATTACCATCTATTGGTACCACTTTCATACGATACCATTTTGGACCACAATTTGGCTCTAATAAACTAGTTAACTCACTTTTCACCATATGAAAGTTAGTTTTCAACCTATAAGAGTCACTTGCCACCATATATTGGTACAACTAACATATTAACATCATATGCATGCAATTTGACATCCTTTACCCACCTCTTGGTACCAATTTTATACGAGTCAATTTTTGGCCACACTTTTGCCGCAGTCCACCATGTGAGTCACTTTTCACGATGTTAGAGTCACTTTGCACCCTATAAGAGTCACTTGGAACTATATGATATACAATTAACATGTTATAATCATAAAAATCCAATTTCACATCCTTTTACCACCTATTTATACCACTTTTATATGAGTTAATTTTGGGCCACATTTTGGCTCTAATCAACCATGTGAATCACTTTTCACCATATCAGAGTCAGTTTTCACCCTATAAGAGTCACTGTCCACCATATATCGATAAGATTGACATGTTAACATCATATACATGCAATTTGACATCCTTTACCACCTCTTGGTACCACTTTTATACGAGTCAAATTTGGGCCAGAATTTGGCTGCAATCCACCATGCAAGTCACTTTTCACAATGTTAGAGTCATTTTGCATCATATAGGAGTCACTTGGCACAACATATTATATAATTAACATGTTAACATCATAGACATCCAATTTGACATCCTTTTACCACCTCTTGATACCACTTTTATAAGAGTCAATGTTGCGCCACATTTTGGCTTTAATCAACTATTAATGTCACTTTTCACCATATTAGAGTCTGTTTTCACCCTATAAGAGTCACTAGCCACCATATATTATAATTAACATGAAAACATCATATACAACAAATTTGACATCCTTTTATGACCTCTTTTTACCACTTTCATACGAGTCAATTTTGGCTCTAATCAACTATGTAATTCATTTTTCACCATATTATAGCCACTTTGATCTCTAACATCATATACACCAATTTGACATCCTTTTACCATCTTTTGGTACCACCTTTATACGAGTTAATTTTGGGCTACATTTTCGCTCTAATCAACCGTGTAAGTCACTTTTCACCATATTAGAGACAGTTTTCACCCTATAAGAGTCACTTGCCACTATATATTAGTACAATTAACATGAAAACATCATATATATGTAATTTGACATCCTTTTACCACATTTGTTTACCACTTTCATACGAGTCAATTTTGGGCCACATATTATCTCTAATCAACCATGCAATTGATTTTTTACCATATTAGAGTCACTTTGAACTCTAAAATCATATACATAAATTTGACATCCTTTTACTATCTTTTGTCACCACTTTGATACGATACAATTTTGGGGGCCACATTTTGGCTCTAATCAACCACTTAAGTCACTTTTTACCATATAAGAGTCAGTTTTCACCCTATAAGAGTCACTTGCCACCATATATTGGTACAACTGACATGTTAACATCATACACATGCAATTTGACATCCTTTACCCACCACTTGGTACCACTTTTATACGAGTCAATTTTGGGCCACACTTTGGCCGCAATCCACCATGTAAGTCACTTTTCACCATGTTATAGTCACTTTGCACCCTATAGGAATCACTTGGCACTATATTATATAAAATTAACATGTTAACATCATAAACATCCAATTTAAGATCCTTTTACCACCTCTTGATACCACTTTTATACGAGTCAATTTTGGGTTACATTTTGGCTCTAATCAACCATATAAGTCACTTTTCAGCATATTAGAATCAGTTTTCACCCAACAAGAGTCACTGGCCACCATACATTCGTACATTTGACATGTTAACATCATATACATGCAATTTGACATCCTTTACCCACCTCTTGGTACCACTTTTATACGAGTCAATTTTGTCCATATTTTGGCTGCAATCCATCATGTAATTCTCTTTTCACCATGTTAGAGTCATTTTGCATCCTATAGGAGTCACTTGACACTTTATATTATACAATTAACATGTTAACATCATCAAAATATAATTTTACATCCATTTACCACCTCTTGATACCACTTTTATACGAGTCAATTTTGGGCCTCATTTTGGCTCTAATCAACCATGTAAGTCACTTTTCACCAAATTAGATTCAGTTTTCACCCTGTAAGAATCACTTGCCACCATATATTAGTATAATTAATATGTAAACATAATACACATCCAATTTGACATCCTTTTACCACCTCTTTGTACCACTTTCATACGAGTCAAGTTTGGGCCACATTTCGGCTCTAATCAACCATGTAATTGATTTTTTACCATATTAGAGTCACTTTGAACTCTAACATCATATACACAAATTTGACATCCTTTTACCATCTTTTGGTACCCCTTTCACACGATACAATTTTTGCCCACATTTTGGCTCTAATCAACCAGTTAAGTCAATTTTTACCATATGAGAGCCAGTTTTCACCCTATAAGAGTCACTTGCCACCATATATTGGTACAACTGACATGTTAACATCATATACATGCAATTTGACATCCTTAACCCACCTCTTCGTACCAATTTTATACGAGTCAATTTTGGGCCATACTATGGCCGCAATCCACCATGTAAGTCACTATTCACCATGTTAGAGTCACTTTGCACCCTATAGGAGTCACTTGGCACTATATAATATACTTAACATGTTATAATTATAAACATCCAATTTGACATCCTTTTACCACATATTGATACCACTTTTATATGAGTTAATTTTGGGCCACATTTTGGCTCTAATCAACTATGTATGTCACTTTTCACCATATTAGACTCAGTTTTATCCCTATAAGAGTCACTGGCCACCATAAATTTGTACAATTGACATGCTAACATCATATATATTCAATTTCATATATATTCAATTTGAAATCCTTTACCCACCTCTTGGTACAACTATTATACGAGTCAATTTTGGGCCACATTTTGGCTGCAATCCACCATGTAGGTCATTTTTCACCATGTTAGAGTCACTTTCTACACTATAGGAGTCATTTGGCACTATAAATTAAACAATTAACATGTTAACATCATAAACATCTAATTTGATATCCTTTTACCACCTCTTGATAGCACTTTTATATGAGTTAATTTTGGGCCACATTTTGGTTCTAATCAACCATGTAAGTCACTTTTCACCATACTAGAGTTAGTTTTAACCCTATAAGTATCACTTGCCCCCATATATTAGTACAATTAACATGTAACCATCATAAACATCCTATTTGACATCCTTTTACCACATCTCTGTACCACTTTCATACGAGTCAAGTTTGGACCACATTTTGGCTCTAATCAACCATGCAATTGATTTTTTACCATATTAGAGTCACTTTGAACTCTAACATCATATACACCAATTTGAAATCCTTTTACCATCTTTTGGTACCATTTTCATACGATTCAATTTTGCGCCACATTTTGGGTGTATTCAACCGTGTAAGTCACTTTTCACCATATTAGAGTCAGTTTTCACCCTATAAGAGTCACTTGTCACCCTATATTGGTACAATTGACATGTAAACATCATATACATGCAATTTGAAATCATTTACCCACCTTTTGTTTCCAATTTTATATGAGTCAATTTTGGGCCAGACTTTGGCTACAATCCACCATGTAAGTCACTTTTCACCATGTTCGAGTCACTTTGACATCAGTTTACCACCTATTGATACCACTTTTATATGAGTATAGTTTGGGCCACATTTTGACTCTAATCAACCATGTAAGTCACTTTTAACCCTATTAGAGTCATTTTTCACCCTATAAGAGTCACTGGCCGCTATATATCGATACAATTGACATGTTAACATCATATACATGCAATTTGACATCCTTTACCCACCTCTTGGTACTACTTTTATACGAGTCAATTTTGGGTGACATTTTGGCTGCAATCCACCATGTAAGTATCTTTTCACCATGTTAGAGTCATTTTGCACCCTATAGGAGTCACTTGGCACTATACATTATACAATTAACATGTTAACATCATAAACATATAATTTTACATCCTTTTACCACCTCTTGATACCACTTTTATACGAGTCAATTTTGGGCCACATTTTGGCTCTAATCAACCATGTAAGTCACTTTTCACCAAAATAGAGCCAGTTTTCACCCTATAAGAGTCACTTGCCACCATATAATACTACAATTAACATGTAAACATCATACACATCCAATTTGACATCAGTTTACCACCTCTTTGTACCACTTTCATACGAGTCAATTTTGGGGAACATTTTAGCTCTAATCAACCATTTAATTGATTTTTTACCATATTAGAGCCACTTTGAACTTTAACATCATATACACAAATTTGACATCCTTTTACCATCTTTTGGTACCACTTTCATACGATACAATATTGTGCCACATTTTGGCTCTAATGAACCAGTTAAGTAACTTTTTACCATATGAGAGTCAGTTTTCACCCTATAAGAGTCACTTGCCACAATATATTGGTACAATTGACATGTTAACATCATATACATGCAATTTGATATCCTTAACCCAGCTCTTGGTACCAATTTTATACGAGTCAATTTTGAGCCACACTTTGGCCGCAATCCACCATGTAATATACAATTAACATGTTATAATTATAAACATCCAATTTGACATCCTATAACCACCTATTAATACCACTTTTATATGAGTTAATTGTGGGCCACATTTTGGCTCTAATCAACCATGTAGGTCACTTTTCACCATATTAGAGTCAGTTTTATCCCTATAAGAGTCACTGGCCACCATAAATTGGTACAAGTGACATGCTAACATTATATATATTCAATTTGAAATCCTTTACCCACCTCTTGTTACAACTTTTATACGAGTCAATTTTGGGCCACATTTTGGCTGCAATACACCATGTAAGTCACTTTTCACCATGTCAGAGTCACTTTCCACCCTATAGGAGTCACTTGGCACTATAAATTAAATAATTAACATGTTAACATCATAAACATCCAATTTAACATCCTTTTACCACCTTTTGATAACGCTTTTGTATGAGTTAATTTTGGGCCACATTTTGGATCTAATCAACCATGTAAGTCACTTTTCACCATATTAGAGTTAGTTTTGACCCTATAAGAGTCACTTTCCACCATATTTTAGTACAATTAACATGTAAACATCATATACATCCTATTTGACATCCTTTTACCACCTCTTTTTACCACTTTCATACGAGTCAAGTTTGGGCCACATTTTGACACAGCCAGAGGGTTTTCCTTCCAAGGAAAATGAACACCTAGTGTGTAAGCTGCTGCGAACCATATATGGTTTAAGGCAAGCTTCTCGTAGATGGAACATCCATTTTGATGAGACAATCAAAGAGTTTGGTTTTATCAAAAACATAGATGAACCATGTGTCTACAAGAAGGTTAGTGGGAGCGCGGTAATATTTCTTGTATTGTATGTGGATGACATACTTCTTATAGGAAATGATATACCGATGCTACAATCAGTCAAAGTATGACTATCAAACAACTTCACAATGAAGGACTTGGGAGAAGCATCCTACATTCTTGGTATGAAGATCTATAGAGATAGATCTAGAAGAATGATAGGGCTTACCCAGGGTACATACATCCAAAAAGTGCTTAAAAGGTTTAGCATGGAAAACTCCAAAAGAGTTCTCATACCGATGAGCCATGGAGTGTCCCTTTCCGAAAAAATGTCTCCTAAGACACCTGTGGAAAGAGAGCGTATGAGTAAGATTCCTTATGCTTCAGCAATAGGATCTATCATGTACGCGATGTTGTGTACAAGGCCTGATGTTGCTTATTCAATTAGTGTGACGAGCAGATATCAGTCCAATTCAGGTGAAGACCACTGGAAAGCAGTGAAAAACATCCTTAAGTACTTGCGCAGGACTCAGGAAATTTTTCTTGTTTTTGGTGGTGAATCTGAGTTGAAAATAGAGGGTTATACTGACTCTAGTTTTCAATCAGAAAGTGATAGCAAATACATGTCAGGGTACGTGTTTACTCTGAATGGTAGTGCAATTCAGATTGTTGAAAGAGGAGATGTCAACGTCGAGAGTGTTGACATACATAACAATGTAGTAGACCCACTCACAAAGCCACTTTCTTAGAGTCACTTTGATTGTCATAAAGACAAGATAGGTATTAGATACCAGAGTGATTGGCTTTAGAACAAGTGGGAGATTGAAAGAGATATGTCCTAAGTCCAATCATGTATGAGGATTTAGGAATAACTTTTATATAATCTGCTTTGATTTCATTTATATTAATAAAAGGCTTGTTTTGTTTTTATTGCGGGCTCTATCTATTTAAATGTTTAAATAAAATATACCACAATTTAGAGTAAAGCTTTTTATGGATTGTGATGAGATCATAATAATGAGACCTAAAAGATGATAACTCTAAACTTAAATAGTTCTTGGTCGTAGGATTACTAACTGGTAATTAATAATCCGTAAAGATCGGTACATACTATGCTTGCTTTATTATGAAGGATGTCTATTCTCATAGACATTTGTGTGGTGACACTATAACTACTATGTAGGTGCTTATTATAGAATAAGTTCACTGAACATGACTCACACAGCTGAACAACTGATGGAGTTCACTCACGTTTCATCAATATAGTGATAGTTGTACAAGTATCCTTAGACTTGAGGTCATCATAGTCATCTTGTGTACACTGAACTATGCTTTGGTTTAGTTCGTAATCTTAAGGGACAATTATAATAGCTCTACTGGGTATAGGAATTTGTACACGAAGATAGTGTATGATCAATAAAGGATTTACCCCTTCCAGTGTAGGAAGAGAATGTTCAATGCTGATCCACTTATGTTAGTTCAGGAATCTCTGGCCAGAGTGAATGAAATTAGAAAGGAGTTTCTAATTTACATTAAATAGAACTAAGCATAGTGAATGGGAAAGCAAGTGATTAAATACGATAGGCTTAACACAAGTTCCATGCCTTGTATTTAATTGTGACATTGCAGGGTAGAAGGAATTGATTGTACGGTAACTACTCACTGAATAGGTTCTTGGTATTCTAAGCGGTGAATTCGTATTATCCGGATAGTCGCGATATGCTGAGAAGTATCCCTCACGATGTAGAATAAATATGATTAATTAATTAATCATATTTAATGAATTAGAGAATTTATATAAATAATGATAAAATAGTTTTATTATTATTTATTTCTACAACCGGCTTAATATTGAACCTACAGGGTCACACCATAAAAGAGAATGATTTAATGGTGAAGAAATTAATTAATAATGACTGATAATTATTTATTTGTGAAATAAATAATTAATTGGCAAATTTAATAATTGATTAAATGAGATTTTATTGATTATAAATTAATTAAGAAAAAGTTCTTAATATTATTAATTAAGAATTTAATTTTTGGAAATTAAATCAAGTGAGAGAATTATTTCTAAAGTATTTAGAAAAAGGATTAATAAATAAAAGGTGTTTTAATTATTAGTGAGAATAATAAAGGGTTAATAATAATAATATTTTATGGAAAAAAATTCAGCTGAAAATTTTGCCTATAAATATACTATTATAGACCCTATTTTTGCCTCAACCAAAAAGATTTACAAAACCCTAATTCTCTCCATCTCCTCCTCCTTCATTACATCGTTTTCTTGGTGGATACCGGTGGAGTGCTTCACACTTGAGGAGCAGCTGCTAAGGATCTCCGTTCATCATTTTTGGATAACCATTAAAGACCTCCATCTTTCGATTAACGCATGGATCCTGCAGAGGGTTTCATTTTTTTTTTAAGATTTAAATTTACGTTTTCGCTCCGTTTATGTGCTAAAAACCCTTCAATCCAAACCCAAACTAACAGTCAACAAGGGAGCTCAACTCTTTATTTATGACTTAAAGGAGTTTTCAGACATAAATCTTTACTTGGATGAGCTAGATGAAGTGAGAGCTATTGATGCCCGCAACATACTCCCAAAAATATTAGTGTTCAAGTACAAGGGTGGAAAGGAGTTTACTTGGCCTCATCAGAGGATTCTCAATGAAGGGTACTCTGTCTTGGTAAAAGTATTCTCTGCTATGAAGAAAAAATTTGGATTCACCACGGTGGCTAAAATAGAGATACTCAACAAAATTGAACAAATAAGACAAAGCTGAGAGACCCAAGTTCATTACCAAGAGTTTTAACCATTCCTTACACTGGTAATAGAGTGCACTTGAAGCCATATTGGTTAATGGAGTTCAAGGAGGAAAAGAACACCAGAAGGTTCCTCAGATTAGAAGACCAACTAAAGATATCAAGCAATGAAACCCTCAAGGAAATGCAGGAGATGCTAGATAAATCAAATGAAGATGAATCTGATTTCTATAGACAACTCCAACACCAGATTGAAGAGAACTATGAAAAGATGGGAAAGAAGACTAGACACTCAAGGAGAAAAGATTAATTTGCTTAGACTAGAGGAGCACCTTGAACAAAGCTTTTAAGACTTGTGTGAACTTTCATTTATCAACTTTAAATAAAATTGCAGCACTTATCAATTTAATATGTTATTAAATGATTTTTTTTTGTAAAAGGTGTTTTGTTATCATCAAGTCCTCCTAAATTTATGCCCACAATTCTAGTAGACGTAAATTGGGGGAGATTGTTAGGAATATATTGTAGGCTTGATGATATTTTAACAAAACACCGTAGTAGATTTAATTAAGTGAGTTTGTAGCTTTCAAAGGATAATTTTACTTGTCATCATTTGAAAGAGTAGCTTATGTTTAAATAGGTTTTTGTAGCACATTCTTGTATACTGTAATGTCTTAGAGAATTAAAAGTTGTAGGATATTCTAAGTCATGTTGACTACAAGAATGATATGCAAAATAGGTTGGCTAATTATATATATTAGATTCCTTGTAATTTTCCATAAGTAAAATTTAGTCAACTGCTATGGAAATACTTTCAATGGATTTTTCTATAAGGCTTCGACGGATGACCCAAGTTCTAATCAACGAATGGTCCAATAGAGTCTCGACAAATGATCCAACAGAGTCTCGACGGATAACAAATTCAAATAGGAGTTGATAAGTGGATTTTATATCTACTTGGAACGCTTCACTACAAGCTTAAGTTGGTGTTTTGGAATGAAGTTATTGGTATTTTTGATGTGTTTTTGTGTTCTTGCATTATAGGCATTAGTTGGATGAATAAATGAGCTTTTTAAAGAAATATGCTGAAAAGAGATCAGAATTGGAATCCTAGGACATTCTCAAGTTGAAGAGCATCTCGATAGCTTCGCGTGGACTATTGAATCGTCGAATTCTAATGAACGGAACTCAAACTACAGCAAAAATAAGGAATTGGAGTCAAGGGACAGAAGCTTGGCGCGCCCGTGCGGAGATGCGGGGCGGCCATGCCAGAGAGGCAAAATTTGCACACGCCCGCGCGGGAAGTGGGGCGGCCTAGCCCAGAATCCTGTTTTTAACAAGAGGGAGCAAAAAAGAGAGCAATAAGAAGACCTAGAGAGCACAAGATGGCTACGGAGAAAAAGACTTTCGTATTCTTTAATATAGTCAATACTTTGGATGCTTGTTTTTGATTTTTCTTAAACCCTAATACTATTATATTCATTATCGTGTTTTTATTTGAACCCATGGTGACGATGAGTTCGATTATGAACTAATCGTTGTCATGGGGTTCTAACGGATTTATCTATGGATTTTAATAGTAAATTGTTTTATAATCTTTAGTGTGTGGTGATTTATGATTTCCTAGTTTGGTTGTGTTATTTATCTTTGATGCGTAGCTATCATCTAAGATTATTTTTTTAATCTCTATTGAAGCGAAAGTGAATATAGAGGTTTAGAACATGCCATGCTAGCATAGGATTATGTATGAATTGACATGCATAATTCGTGGGTAATTTTAACCATCTTATTCACCCTATATAATCAAGATCGATAACTTGCTCTTAAATCATTATGTTTTCAATCTTTATAGACATATAGGGACTAAGCATAATTGGTGTCTATTCAACTTCTATCTTAACTGTGGTTGCGTGAAGTAGGGTATACGTACAATGAAAGTAAGTGCATACTAATTTCGTGTTATTCGATTAATTGTCATCAGCATCACATGTTAGGGTAAAAGAACGAAACTTTGAATGAAGTGTTTAATGAAGTTAGAATCCCCTGTTTATTCTCATATAAGTAATTCAATCTTAATTTTCTTAGTTAATGATATTTAGTATAATCTCTTAGTTAATCAAAACTCAATTTGCTATTTGTCTTAGCATCGAACGATAACCATACATTGTTGCATAAGTGCATAATCTGAAATTAACCTAATCAGTCCTTGTGGGAACGAACTTGATTTATATCTTATACTACTTGTGATCGCATACACATACGTGTATTTTCGTATTAGAAGTACAGCGAACAAGTTTTTGGCGCCGCTACCGGCGAACTTCGGTGTTAAATTTAGTTTATGTGCTTGACATCAGTGGTCGTTAAAGTTCACTGACTCGGATTATTTACTTGCTTGTTTGCTTTGTTTGTGTTTCAGGTACTCTAGAGAGCGTGTATACGAACGCGTTCTCAATCTCGTAAGGAAACAGTGGAAGAAGTTGAAGTAGTTGAAGAAGTTTTTAAAGAAGTTGAGAAAGTTGAAGAAGAAGTTTTTATTACAAAGGGAGAACCAGCAGCAAATCCGAAAGCTTTGATAGATTATTCTCAATCGAAGATCAGTGACATTCAGTCTAGCATTGTCAGACCAGCCATTGCGGCTAATACCGTTAAAATCAAGTCTAGCACGATTCAGATGGTGCTTAATCCAGTTCAGTTTGGGGGTTCTCCAACGGAAGATCCCAATATGCATATTAAAGATTTCATCGAGATCTGTGACACTTTCAAGTTTAACACTATTTCCGAAGATTCTGTGAAGCTGAGGCTTTTCCCATTCTCTCTGAGGGATAAAGCTAAGTGCTGGTTGCATTTTCTACCACCAGGTTCTATCACGACTTGGGAGGATCTTGCTCGGAAGTTTCTTACTAAATTTTTCCCTATGGCGAAGACATCTGCAATTAGGAACGCTCCTACTCAATTTGCAGTCCAGACCTATGCTTGATGTAGCATCAAGTGGAGTCTTATGGACTAAGAGCTATGATGAAGCTTATAAGCTAATTGAATTGATGACTGTTAATGAATATCAGAACCCAACTCAGAGGCCACACCAAAGCAAGGTAGCAGGAATTCTGGAGGTGGATACAGCTACGGCTATAGCTGGTCAGCTAAAGGCATTAACGATGAAAGTAGATTCTTTGTCTAATTATGGAGTTAATCAGATCATAAGTGTTTGTGAGCTTTGTGCAGGTGTGCATGAGATGGAGCAATGTGTTATATATAGTGAATCAGCTCAGTTCATGAACAACTTTCAGAGGTCACAGGAACCAGTTCCTGCCACTTATCATCCTAACAACCATAATCATCCTAGCTTCTGCTGGAGCAACTATCAGAATGCGGTACAATAGCCTTATCACCAGTTTGGAGCAAAGCAATTCAACCCTCCTGGTTTTCAACAACAGTATGCACCAAGACAACAACTCCAACTTCAACAACAACCTCATGGAAGTGTCGGTCAATTTACTAATGAAAAATCTGAACTGGAGGAGTTGAGGCTTATGTGCAAAAGCCAAGTGGTTTCTATCAAGACTCTGGAGAATCAAATAGGGCAAATTGCCAATGCTTTGTTGAACCGTCAACCAGGAACTCTTCCTTGTGATGTATAAGCTAATCCAGGAAAGTAGGAAGTCAAGAAGAAGTTGAAGGGAATCACATTGAGGTTTGGAAAGTTCACGAGCCCCCAAATTCAGCAAGATGAAGATTCTGAAGATTTTGTTCAGAATATAGGTGCCTATGCAACTTTGCCAATTCCAGAAAATGAGATAGTAGCTAAAAGAGTTGTGCAGAAGAATGCTGAGGTGGAAACAAAAAAGAAAGTTGTTGAAAGCCGTCCTCCTGAGGGTGATACAGGGGATAAATAGGTCTACCCACCTCCGCCATATCCTAAAAGACTTCAGAAGCAATAGTTCGATAAGCAATTTGCCAAGTTTTTCGAGGTTTTTAAGAAGTTGCACATTAACATACCTTTTGCTGAAGCTCTAGATCAGATGCTGATTTATGGTAAGTTCATGAAGGGTATTCTATATCGGAAGCTAAAAATTGAGGAGCTGGAAATCGTTGCTCTAACGGAAGAGTGCAGTGTTGTGCTGTAAAAGAAACTACCTCCTAAGCTTAAAGATCCGGGAAGCTTCACGATACCTTGCACCATTGGAAATCTGTCATTCGACAAGTGTTTTTATGACTTAGGAGCTAGCATCAATCTGATGCCCTTGTTCGTTTTCAAGAAACTTGGACTACCTGATCCAAAACCCGTGAATACATCTTTGCAACTAGCTGGTTGTTCCATTACTTATCCGCGAGGAGTAGGGGGATTTATTGGTTAAGGTGGATAAACTCATCTTCCCTGCTGATTTTGTGATTCTAGACTTTGAGGAGGATAAGAAGATTCCCATTATCTTGGGAAGACCATTCTTAGCTACGGGCCGAACTCTTATCGATGTGCAAAAGGGTGAACTTACCATGAGAGTTCAAGGTCAGGATGCCACGTTCAATTTCTTCAATGCAATGAAATTCCCCACTGATGAAGAGGAGTGCTTTAAAATGGAGTTGGTCGACTCTATAGTGACTTCGGAGATTGACCACTTGTTAAGGACCGATGCCTTAGAAAGAGCCTTAATGGGGGACTTTAATATTGAAGATAAAGAAGGGGAAGAGCAAATGCAGTATTTGAATGCATTCCCATGGAAGAGGAAGTTGGACTTGCCTTTCGAGTCTCTTGGATTGGAAGAGCTGAAAAATTCTCTAAAGCGTCTCAAGCCATCTATTGAAGAAGCTCCTACACTTGAGCTCAAACCGCTGCCTGATCACTTGAGGTATGCATTTTTAGGTGATGCATCTACTTTGCCTGTTATTATTATATATGACCTTTCAGGAAGTGATGAAGATGAGCTCTTGAGAATTCTGAGAGAGTTTAAATCAACAATTTGATGGACTATAGCAGATATCAAGGGAATTAGCCCTTCTTATTGCATGCATAAAATTCTTCTTGAGGAAGGAAGGAAACCAATTATTGAGCAATAAAGGAGGCTAAATCCCATCATGAAAGAGGTTGTGAAGAAGAAAATTCTTAAATGGATAGATGCAGGAATCAATATACCTATATATGACAGTTCGTGGGTGAGCCTGGTGCAGTGTGCCTAAAAAAGGAGGCATTACCGTGGTACCTAATGAGATGAATTAGCTCATCTGTACTCGGATAGTCACATGATGGAGAGTTTGTATGGATTATGTTAGTCACTAAACACGTGCTAATATTACACGCAAGTATACGAGTTCGCAAGTAGTATAGAATCTTTTCTAGTTCGTTCCCACAGAGACTGTATTGGTTAATTAATTAATTCAGGCACTTAAGTAACAATGTATGGTTATTATTGAATGCTAAAACGATAACAATTGAGGTTGTTATTAACTAAGGATTAAACTAATAATTATAACTACGAGATTAAAATTGACTGAATGAATATATATAAGAAATATGGAATTCTAACTTCATTAAATACTTCATTCAATAGACTTATTGTTCTTAACCTTAGCATGCGATGGTGATGACACTAATCAGACAACACGGAACTGATAAACGCCAACTTTCGTTGCACGAGTACCATACTACCAGACATCCACAAAAGAGATAGAAGCTGAATAGACACCAATTATATTAAGATGTTATATGTCTATAGAATTTGACAACATAATGGTTTAAGCACAAGTTATCTATCTTGATTAAACAGGGCAAGTAAGATGGTTAAAATTACCTACGAATCATGCATAACAATACATGAACCTATGCTAGCATGGCAAGTTCTAAATCCTTAAATTCACTTTCGCTTCATTAATAATTAACACACTATCTTACAAGTTCACGACGCTCATAAGGCGAATACGCACAACCAATACTAGGCTATCATACAATCACCATATACTAAGGCGTCAAACAATTTAACTTAAGAAATCCATAAATAATCCACTAGAACCCCACGATAACGATTAGCCCATAATCAGACTCATCATCAAAATGGATTCTGATGAAAACATGATATAACAAACATAGTCTTTATAACGAATAAATAACAGAGTATGACACAAGAGTATAGGTTTCGTAAAACAAGATGTTACGTCACACACACTGTAGGGGGGTGAATACAGTATAAAAATACAATCAAATCGAACTTTTATATTTCAAGTAACAGAAAACAAACTTTATTGAAACAATAAACTCTGTTACAGTATGGAACTGTTACCTCTCAGTGATGAACAAATATCACGAGAGCTGCTAGGGTTACAATGAATAATCTTCTCGAATATTATAACACTTATAGTGTAAACCCTATGTCTGTGTTTATATACTACACAGTTACAAGATAATCGCTAATTGATATGGAATATAATTCTGCTTCCTAAAATATATCAATCAGATATCTTTTCTTCCAAGTATTCTATTCTTCATAGAATTCCTTCTTCATGCATATCTCTTCTTATGTTTATCTCCATCTTCTTTCCTTTACTCAGCTACTGTCCTTATCTGAACGTCCTTCAGCACTTAAGTTCTGATATCCATCTTCTAATGATTATCTTCTGATAATATAAGTACTGATATCCTTAAGTCTTGACTTCCAGTAAGTACTGATTTATCCTGTTTAAGTAAGATCTGAAAACTAAACATAAATCATATTAGCCATGACATTATCAAATATATCTAACAATCTCCCCCAACTTGTAAATTGGAATAATATACAAGTTTAACAGATATTTGATGATGTCAAAAACATTAAGTACAAATGCATGAGAATTAGACTAGATAACTACAACTTACAGTCCTTAAAGATTTACCAATATTTAAATTCTGATAACGGCTTTAGTCTGTACAAATATCATAATTTAATCAGTTGTAGATCTTGACTTGGCTTCATCTTCTGATCTCTTTGATGTCAGGAGTAGATCTGAGATAGTTCTTCAACAAACATCTCTCAGCATATCTAAGTTCATCAATCATCCTCCTTTTAGCATCTTTAAGCTCAGAATTATCTTCACCGATTTGAAAGATTGCAGCCCTGAGATCATTAATCTTTGCTTTTCTTATATCCTGATCTAGTCTGATCAAATAAGCTTTATCAGACTCAAGATTGAATTCCACAGCCCTGTAACCCAGAAAGGTAGTTATAATTTGAGCAGTGTTGGGTTTCATTTCAACTATATCACCCTTGTGATCTCTGTACTTTGGAACATATGTGCTGTCAGACTTAACAGAATAAAGCCTTTTCTGTCTCTGAATCTGATCCTTCAAATAGTTTGCAACACTTTCTGTCAGTCTGTCATTCACTTGAAGTAAGAATAGTACATGCTCCAGTTCTTCAAAATACTTCAATGGAATGGCATTTTGCCTTATATGATAAACCCTACCATCTGTCATGAAGTACAACAAGATGTGTTCTTTCAAGTAGGTATGGTAAACCATTTGTACAGATTCCAGTTGATTCAATCTCTCAGGAGTTGCTCCAATAACTGGTTCACTCAAGGAAGTTGGATCATTGGTAGTGTTCTGTATTCTTCTTTCATCAGCACTTCCCAATCCAGTTTTATCTCTTGCTTCCTTTCCAGTAACTACTCTTGCTTTAATACCACTTGCAGCAGTCTTCAAAGATTGAGTCTATTTTGCTTTAGTGAATCCTGGTAGGAGTGTCTTTGATCTATCTTCTGATATCAAGTTAACTTGAGCTATGTCAGAGGTTACTTGCTTCTTTGGAATATCAGAACTTACTGTCTCTTGACTCTGAACAACTTGAGCCATGTCAGAGGTTGTTTTAAGAACTTTTCTTGAAGTCAGAGCAAGATCATCCTTTTCATCAGTGATTTCTTCATTCTCAGGAGGCACATAAACCTTGATAGGTTCACCAACCTTTTCTTTACCCTTGGATCTTGTATCTATCTGCGGTTGTGATTTAGCCAATGTTGCTTCAGTATTTGTCCTTTCTTTTATCACAATCCCTTTGAGTTTTGGAAGTGTCTTTTTACCAGAAGCTTCAGATTTAGATGTGACTTTCTCTGATTTAAGTCTGGCTTCTTCTTCCATTAAATTCTCCAAGTCCATTCCTGGATTTTCCCGAAGAAATAACTGTCTTGACATTTCTTCATCAAGATCTCAAAGTTCATCAGAACTTATCCTTTTACCAGTAGCAGAACTAATTATGTTCCCAGTATCAGAACTTGTCCTGTAACTTGTGATTTCAGCTTTTCTTGATGAGAAACCTCTACCTTGACAATGACCTCTATGACCTCTACCCATTCCAGAGTTTCCTTGATCATCCTTTTCATCGTCCTTCCCTTTCATTGTCTTGGCAGTCTTGCATTTGGACTTAATTACTTTCTCCCCCTTTTTGGTATCAGCAGGTAGTAGAAGAGAGACAAGCAATTCCACTGAGGCTTGGATTTCACTAAGTTGAGATTGCTGAGAAGCTTGATTTTTCAGAATATCATCAATCTGAGCTTGTTGTTTCTCTTTAGTCTTCACAATATAAGAAATCCTGTCAAAGGTAGGTTGGAAGAACTTTTTCTTATCAATCTTTTGAACTTGTTCCTGTTTGATGAATTCTTCTTGAATCTTGTAGCTCTGCATGAGTAGTTGAATGAAGACCTTGAAGATGTTTAGTACTCAATGCAGTGACTCTAAGCTGGGTCTTGAAATCATCAGTATGTAACATCTCATCAGCTTTTGTCAATTGCTCAGCCAGATTCTTTGCAGATGGAACAAAAGTAATTGAGTTCCATTCCTTAGTCCATTCCTGACCAGCATGAGTTTCACTCCAAGGCACTGGTGCTTCTCTGGTAACAAACTTCTTAACAAGTTCAGATTTAAGAAGTTGAGAGGCATGTCCTGAAGGACCTGCTTCATATGTATCTGCTTGTAGAGCAGCATCACCAGTATCTCCAGCATTTGCAGCATCAGAACTTACAGAATCAGTATCTTCTGATAGAACAACAGTGTGAGTAGCATTGGAGGCTTCATCATCCTCTAATTGCTGATCTGGTTCCAAGTTCTGATCAACAGCCATATCCTGATGCTCACCTATATTCTGATCAGCATCTAGATGCAGAGAAGGTGTAGTAGATAATTCTGGAGTTTGAGCAGCATCAGTAACAGGTGTTGTTGATGGATTAGTTGTTGTAGGAGCTTCTAAGTAAAGTACTTCAGGCACAACCAAAGTCTGGATATCAATTTCAGCACTTGTGTCTGGAACAACAGGAGATACAGACTTTTGAACAGGAGACACAGATGGTGTGTGGGCCTTTTCAGTAACAGCTTCCTGAGATGGAGTTGATGGAGAAGTAGGGACTGGAGCAGATTCCTTGTCTTGTGAGATCAGAGATTCCTGATCTCCTTCCTTAGCTGCTGCTTCTTCATCATCTGAAATTGGCCTTTTTGCCCTCTGTTTCTTGTATCTCTTTGTAGATATGGATTCCTTGGGAGTGTCAGGAACAGTCATTCTTCTAAGCCTCTTGAGAAGCCTAGATCCCCCAATTTCAGAATCCTTCTGAGAAGTCACTTTCTCAGCTTCTTTGACAACAGGTTCTGATGTAGAAACCTGTTCCTCACTGTCAGATTCATCTCTCAAAACAATCCTCCTTCTCTTCTGAGGTGTTTGAGGAACAGTCTTTGTCCTCTTAGGCTTGGAAGATGAAGGCTTCACAAGAGGTTCTGAGGATGAGGGTTGAACTGTCTGTGAAGTTGAGAGATATGATCTAAGATATTGCCTTAGTGTAGGTTGAGTAGTATGGGTGGTAGGTGCTGATGGTTGTTGTGGTGTTTGGGAGGTTGTTGTTGGATGGACATCAGGATAAACAGATCTATAGGAATCAGGATCAGCATTTACTAAGATCTGCTTCACAAACTAAGGAATCTGTAAAGGTCTAACCACTGATTTCTTAGTGTCAGCATTTACCTGGTCATTAAAGTATCGTTTTGCAACTTTAAAAGGTGGAGTTGAGGTACTGATTAGTTGAGGTTCATCAATAAAAAAAGTATATATAAGTTGACAGAATCTAGCAAAGTAGACAACATTCCTATCCTCTGTCATCCTATCCCCAATAAAACCAATTATAGCCGTTGCAAAATCAAAATAAGTTTGGTGTATAATGGCATATCCGATATGCTGACTCGTTATGGGGATGACATCAAAATTCGAACACTTGTTCCCAAAAGCTTTAGTGATGCAGTCGAAGAAGAAGCTCCATTCCCTTCTGATATGAGCCCATTTCAACTGCCCAAGCTTTGCCAAACTTTGTTCATACCCCAAACTGGCCATTAACTCCTGAAGAGCCGATTCCTCTGGAATTGAAAAAGTACATCCTTCTGGGAGATGTAGAGCCTTGCGTATTGTACCAGGAGTGACTGCATATGAAGAATCACCCACTTCGAAAACAATACTAGGACTACCATTTGGACCACCATTATCAAAGTTTCCAGTCCTCCAAAGTGTCAGAACTTGTTGGCTTGAGAAGACGGAAGGTTGGGTCAATACATACCCGAGTTCACTGTGTACAAGAAGGTCTTGCACAAAATGCAATTCAGACGGAGCTTCAGCATTATCAAGAATTGCAGCATAGTTGTTTGGAACAAACTTAGCTCCATCAATTATTAAATCCTTTGGTGCCATGAAATTAATCGAGATGTGTAAGTGCCACTTGTTAGGTGTTTGAAAGAATGTCTATATGAAAAACCAACGTTAGAAGAAGAAAGAGAGTAAAAGCAAATAGAGAGAAAAAGTGTGAAAGGAAATAAAAGATAAAAAAAATCCTCTCTCTGTCTTACTTATACTTTTGAAAAAAAAATGTAACCGTTGGACACCTGTCAGACATGCAGTAAAAATGAATAGTTAATGGGCACGAGAAAACAGTAATCATTACTTACCCACTTGCAGTTTTTCAAGGAAAAACCGTTCCACTTACCAAGTTATTCCATTAATCAAGGTGAAACAGTTTTAATTCAAAATTGAAACTTTTCCCACTTATTTAATTATTTTTCACTGCAACATCAATATTCTGAAAAAAAAATCCGAGTGAAAATGACCATAATAAATCAGATGAGCAAGTACTGATAAAATAAAATCAGAACTTAAGTTAAAACAGAATTTATATGGTCATCAGAATATGAATATGTATCAGGATTTATCAATGCATTACAAAATATCTCAGAGACAAGATCTTGAAACAAAAACAAATTTCATTAATATATTAAGAGAATACATTCATGAAATTTAAATTACATCAGAATTTGTACAAGATTTCCCTAAACTGCTAAACCTAACGTCAACAGCCTTTGTCCTAGCTCAAGAAGCAGGGCAAGGCTGACGATGAAGAAAAACAGGAAGAAGAAAATAAATCATTTCTTCTTCCTACTCTCGACAAACAGAATAGCGAGTTGTATGATTCGCTCTTGCTGGCGGAGAGCTTCCAGCCTTTCCTCCTCCAATCGCTCCAGATGGCGATGGTAATCCATATAGAAGAACAGGTGGTGGGTAAGTACCTCCTGGGGAACAGAGTCCCATATCTCATCAGGAATGGCAGTGACGTGCCATTCCTGCTGCCAATCGGCACAGCTCAGCTCCATGTTGAAGGTTTCGTAGTTCAAAAACATATTGTATCTGACCATGGTGTTTTTGATAGAAAAAGTATGAAGGTGAGTTTGTGATAAAAGAGTTGATGAGAAGGCTGATGTGAAGTGGTTGTTTATATAGGCAAGAGAATGCCAGGAGACGTAAGGAAATTTAATGCTTACAGGTAGAATTAATTCTACCTCGTCTTCCCAGACTTGGAAAAAGAAAAACATTCATTGGAAAGAGAAATCATGGTTTAATGCACACAAGAAGCAAGTAAAAGTTGACTGTTCATGTACGAGTATCACTATCCCTAACTATAGTGACTATTAATCTTCCACTTCAACATATTTTGGTTTAAACTGAGACTGTTGTTAAATTTTATCCACAAATAAGTCAAGTAAAGAATCAGACTGTAATATCAGAACTTAGACTTATATCAGAACTTAACAGTCATCAGAACATAATTTCTTAACTTGAAAAAGAAATGCCTATCTTAGTAAGTCCTCACACAAATTCTGATTTATATTCTTCAGAACTTAATTATCAGAACATGCAATCAGAACTTGTCCTCAGAATTTGTGCAATGTGACACAATGACTGTTCATCTAAAACAACATAGATCACCACAGTGATTTTTATCATTCATATGGAGTGGTTAGTGTGTGCATTAAGCTAAATATCAGACAAAGAGTAAAGTTTGATTCACTTCAGTACATCTTAGAAATAAGGCATAACTAAAACTTTGCTAAAAACCTGTCAATATTCTGAAACCTACTATTGAATGAATTCATGCTTGAGTCCACCTTAACTATTTTGTGCTAATTTTGTGCATCTTTTTAAATTCTATTTTACAGTGGCTTCTCAGTGTATGTGAGTCACGACTGCTTATCAAAATATATGCTATTATTAGAGTATTTCTCCAGTAATCATAGAGTGTGAAAAGTCACCAAGAAAATATTTTATTTGCTTTTCTGATGCATATTACTTAATACCAGCAATGCACTTGGGTCTTCCCTTCCACATTTTTACTCTAGATCTCAAAGGAGTACCTGATTTTTTTTTAATCCTTGTTTCGCTTTCTTTTTCTCTTGATAAGTGAGGTTTATCAGCACTTAGTTCATTCAATAGATTTACTAGCATCAGAACTTAACAGATGAGTAGCATTATTCTAGTTTGTGACTTAGTAATAAGATAGACAAAGTAAACTCAACTAAGCTCAATTATCAGAATTTGCTTGTGTCAATAGATTTCCACAGAAATAATTACTTCTTGCATGGGATCCCTTGTTTATTGAAGACTACTAGGTCAGCATCTAGCACAGTTATCCTCATAGGATTGAATAGTTACCTAAACAGACATATCTCTATCAGAGTTTAGAAACATTGATCAGACAACAGTCAGTACTTAAACATATTTTTCAATTAAGCACAGAATACACAAAGAGATTGAATTCTGTAAATACTGATCATAAAGTCTGATGCAACAGAACAAAACTAAGCAGATTTAGAGAAAGAACCTGAAACCATTCCAAGTTCATTTACCAATCTTGTAAAAGTAGCTTCACACAATGGTTTTGTGAAGATATCTGCTAGTTGTTGATCTGTTGGAACAAAGTGCAATTCCACTGTACCTCCATCTACATGTTCCCTGATAAAGTGGTACCTAATGCTGATGTGCTTTGTCATAGAGTGTTGAACTGGATTACCTGTCATAGCAATAGCACTTTGATTATCATAGTAAATAGGGATTTTGAAATATGTTAACCCATAATCTTCATCCAAAGAATCTGTGCACAACAGCTTCCTGCAGCAATATATTCTGCTTCTGCAGTTGATGTGGAAATTGACTTTTGTTTCTTGCTAAACCAAGAAACCAATCTGCCCCCAAGAAATTGACAGCTTCCACTTGTGCTTTTCTTGTCAATTTTGCAACCTGCAAAATCTGTATCTAATTAACCTATTAGTTTAAAATCTGATTCTCTGGGATACCATAATCCCAGATCAGCTGTTCCCTTAAGATATTTGAAAATTCTTTTCACAAATGTTAAGTGAGGTTCTCTTGGATCTGCTTGAAATCTTGCACAAAGACAGGTAGCATACATGATATTAGGTCTACTAGCAGTTAGATAGAGTAGAGAGCCAATCATACCTCAGTAATCAGTAATATCTACTGATTTACCAGTATCCTTATCCAGTTTTATTGCAGTGGCCATGGGAGTGGATGCACTTGAACAATCTTGCATTCCAAATTTCTTTAGCAAGTTTCTGGTGTACTTAGTTTGACAAATAAAAGTGCCTTCTTCATTCTGCTTGACTTGAAGGCCCAGAAAATAGCTAAGTTCCCCCATCATACTCATCTGATACCTTGACTGCATCAGTTTGGCAAACTTCTTGCAAAGTCTGTCATTTGTAGACCCAAAAATGATATCATCAACATAAATCTGGACTAGAAGTAAGTCCTTTCCATTGTTGAGGTAGAACAGTGTTTTGTCTATAGTCCCTCTGTTAAATCCACTTTCCAGAAGAAACTGAGCTAAGGTCTCATACCATGCTCTAGGAGCTTGCTTAAGTCCATAAATGCTTTATCAAGCCTGTAGACATAATCTGGATGTTTGGAATCTACAAAGCCTGAAGGTTGTTCAACATATACTTCCTCCTCCAATTCTCCATTGAGAAAAGCACTTTTCACATCCATTTGAAAGACAGTAAACTTTTTGTGAGCAGCATAAGCCAAAAATATCCTTATGGCTTCTAACCTAGCAACTGGTGCAAATGTTTCATCATAATCAATTCCCTCCTGTTGAGAATATCCTTTTACAACCAGCCTTGCCTTATTCCTTGTAATTATGCCATCACTGTCAGTTTTGTTTCTGAACACCCACTTTGTACCAACAACAGATCTATTCTTTGGTCTTGGCACTAGGGTCCAGACTTTATTTCTTTCAAATTCATTTAACTCTTCCTGCATTGCTTGCACCCAATCAGCATCTTGAAGAGCTTCTTCCACTTTCTTTGGCTCAGTCTGAGAGAGAAAAGAATTGTAAAGACATTCGTTTGAAGTACCTGTTCTAGTTCTGACACCTGCATCAGGATTTCCAATTATCAAATCAGGTGTATGTGATTTAGTCCACTTCCTTGCAGATGGAAGGTTTTCTCTAGAACTGGATGCTCCCCCATGATCCATGCTATCTTCATTTTCATTTTCTGATGCTCCCCCTGAAACTATGCTCTCTGAGTTGGATTCTTCAGAATTTAAATTTTCAGAACTATCGGAACTTGGCTTATCGGAACTTGGCTTATCAGAACTTGACGAATCAGAACTTGAAGAGCCAGATGTATGTTCTGATGCTTCTTGAGGTGTGGTATGTTCTTGAGTATGCTCCCCCTGCATAGGTGCATCTTCCTTTGGCGTAGTCACCACAGTTTCAATAACATCAGAGTTTAATCCATCAGAGTTTACAGTATCAGGACTTAGACTGTCAGGATTTTCAGTATCAGAACTTGAGTCTTCATTTTTAAATCTCAGCTGATCATGATCAATAAAATCTTCAAGACCAGTAATATTCTTGTCATCAAAAGAGACATTGATAGATTCCATGACCACTCTTGTTCTCAAATTATAGACTCTGAAGGCTTTTGTGGAAAGTGGATATCCAACAAAGATTCCTTCATCAACTTTTAGATCAAATTTAGATAGCTGTTCAGGATGAGTCTTGAGAACAAAACACTTGCATCCAAATACATGAAAGTACTTCATATTTGGCTTCTTTTTCTTCACCATCTCATATGGTGTTTTTCCTTGCTTGTTAATGAGTGTTGCATTTTGAGTAAAACAAGCAGTCTGCACAGCTTCAGCCCAGAAATAGGTTGGAAGCTTTGCTTCTTCAAGCATTGTACGTGCAGCTTCAATGAGAGTTCTTTTCTTCCTTTCAACAACTCCATTTTGCAGTGGAGTTCCAGGAGCAGAAAATTCCTGCTTAATTCCATGGTTTTTGTAGAACTCTTCCATTATCAAATTCTTGAACTCAGTGCCATTATCACTCCTTATGGTTTTCACAGAATCTTTTACCAATTTATCCAGATGTTTGACATGATCAATCAAGATAGATGCAGTTTCACTTTTTGTGTGCAAGAAATACACCCATGTGTATCTGGTGAACTCATCCACTATGACCAACACATATTTCTTCTTTGCAATAGACATGACATTCACTGGACCAAATAAATCAACATGTAGTAGATGATAAGGCTCAAGAATTGATGATTGAGTCTTGCTCTTGAATGAAGATTTTCTTTGTTTGGCCTTCTGAAAAGAATCACAAAGGCCATCAGGAGCAAATACTGACTTTGGCAGTCCTCTCACAAGATCTTTCTTGACTAGTTCATTTATATTGTTGAAATTTAAATGAGATAGTTTCTTGTGCCAATTCCAGCTTTCTTCAATTGATGCTCTACTCATCAGACAAATTGCAGAACCATCAGTACTTGTTGAAAGCTTAGCTTCATAAATGTTACCACGCCTGTACCTTTTTAGAACAACTTTGCCTTTGGATTTACTCACAACTTCACAGTGTTCTTCAAAGAAATCAACATGATAACCTCTGTCACAGATTTGACTTATACTCAGCAGATTGTGTTTAAGTCCTGAGACCAGAGCTACTTCTCTAATGATGACATTCCCAAGATTAATATTGCCATATCCCAATGTTTTTCCAATGTTGCCATCTCCATAAGAAACACTTGGGCCAGCTTTCTCTACAAAGTCTGATAGCAGGGCTTTATTTCCAGTCATATGTCCTGAACATCCACTGTCCAGAACTAGAATATTTTTCCTGTTGCCCTGCAATCACAAAGACCACTAATGATTAGTTTTAAGGACCCAGACTTGCTTGGATCCTTTGGCCTTATTAAGTTTGTTAACATTTGCAGTGGATTTAGCATCAGAGTTTATGTTAACATTTTTCTTATCAGAACTTACACTATCGGACTTTGAATCAGAATTTACACTAGAAGGAACAATGGAAACTTTCTTCAAAGAAGGTTTTATTTGATAATAATCATAGTACAAACTATGATATTCCTTACAAGTATAAATGGAATGCCATAAACTACCACAATAAAACAAGGATTTTGTGGTTTATATATAACAGAATGACTCTTAACTCCTGATTTTGAAGGTAAGGAGTTTATGTTCTTATTCTTCCTACAAAAAGAATCCAGATGGTTAGAACTTCCACAGTTATGACATGTTTTCCTAGAAGCATCAGGAACAGGTTTATAATCTTTGCTTTTATTCACACCTTCCTTTCCATTCCTATTTTTCCTAGGTGATTTTACCTTGTTTGCATTCTTAACATCTTTCAGCTTATGCTTAAGCTGCTTCTTAGTCATTAAGCCTATGTGTAACACCCCCAGATCCGGGGTCGGGGATCCGGGTTGTCACGGTCTTTCTTTCCACAATATCACTTCACTTAATTAATAAAAATAACCTTATGCTGTGACCCCACACTAACACACACCACAACCCGTTATAGTCTCAGAGATGAAATTGAAATAAGTACAAGTCTTTGAATCCACAATCTAAAAGTTATTACAACCCAAAATGATTACTTGATAAATTTACAGTTAATTGCCATTATCTGCCACAAGTTATAATTATACATAATTGATTCTCAAAAGTAGATGGTCTGATCTACAATAGATCTACCTCTGCAGCTATAGCAGCTACAACATCAACGGGAAGACGCGGGACGCTTCCCACGCGCTTGCGCTGGGTCTGCTGGAGTCTGGCCATCTCTCCTAATTGTTGTTGTGTGATGAAGAAATAAAACAAGAGTGAGCCTTACAGCTCGCAAGATAATATATAGTGATAACAATAATATAAGTATCTAAATGGATACTTAATAGAATCTTTATCGCGCGTAAGATAATTACTTACTAGATATAAGTAAAAACAAGAAATGAAGTTACCAAATACTTCACTACACTTATATCATCTATAAAGCTTACTTGAACTACCACTGTTCAAAGTATAAAGAGTTTTAAGAAAAACATCCCATAGATGAGACCACAAGTTAAGACTTGAATGGATTCAATCTTTGAAATATTATTGAATGAAAAAGTTATGAGATACTTTATTTAGTCCCGATATATATATATCCACATATATATATCCCGAAAACATTTCCTGGAACCTCTGTTATGTAAAGTATGAACAGAGTTTGAAACATCCAATGAATTTTGGAAAGGAAAAGAATACCTTTGGCATAAACCAGATATCTTGCTGATCAGGCAAAGATACCCATAAGTAACCTTTTCTACTAGTAGATGGACGAATTCCCCACTGGTCATCACCCTGGTCATAATTAGGACCTTATGCTGGACTGCCACTCAGCCACCTATGCATTTGATGGACTCCCACTGAGCCACTTACACTATCATGGACGCCCACTGCGCCCATGTTGCTTATGCCGACTCAATAGATGGACTTACTTCCCGAACGTTGGGTAAGTAATCAATTCATTTACCAAATCTGCAACCTCGTTGCGAATATAAAACACACCACAGAGCCGGATTCCCCAGGTTTTGAGCGAGTATCTAAATCCCCTTTAAAAAGGAAGATCTTAAATATAAAAATGAGTTTTGGGATCCGCTCTGACTTTAAAAATCATTTTGAAGACTCGAAAACACTTTAAAGAGTGTTTGGAGTAAAGCTGATTTAATGAAGTAAATCAGTCCCCAGAATATTTAGAAAATGACTGAATATTATTATTTAAATACTATTCCCATAAAGAATAATCTTTATAAAAATAATTGAAGTAGAAGTATTAAAACTTATACTTGAAACGAGTATTAAATAACCAAAGATATACTTATATAAAAGTATTATCTTTATTTGAATAATCGAAAATAAGTTTGATTATTAACACCTTATTCTTTAATAAAATAAAGAATATATTTCAGCAAATAATCGGAGTCATAGATCCTCAAATGAATATTCAAATAATATTCATTAAATAATATAAACTGAGTCATAAGCCTTCGAATGAATATTCAAATAATATTCAATAAATAATATAAAAGAGTCATAAGCCCTCGAATGAATATTCAAATAATATTCAGATAAATAAATAAAAGGAGTCATACGCCTTCGAATAATATTCAAAATAATATTCATTAATAAAGTAAAAGGAGTCATAAGTCCTCGAATGAATATTCAAAATAATATTCAATAATAAAATAAAGTTAAAGTTATCGAATAAACCTTATTCGATTAATAGTTTTAAAAACTATATCCATATATATATATAAATAAATATATATATATAATATACTCGGGAACATCGACTCCCGGTTTAGAAATATGTTCACCTTTTATCCCCTATACTAAGGGTATACGCAACTACTTGCTTATTTCTAGCATAGGTATTATGCAACTATAAGCATTGAAATCAACAGATAGATAACCAGATTACGAAACAGACATGCATATATACCATATTAGCATGCTCCAATATATCGCAAAATTTGCTAATAACAATCATGCAATATCACAAGATAATGCATATACATATATTTACATCACAGCAACAGTATAACGGGTAGAAAACTTGCCTGAGCGACTGGGGGTTACGAATGGCTCGGGACGAGTCTGGTAACCTATAAGCAACAAGTAAGTTGGAATTAAACCAAAGTCACTTGTAAATCTATACTTTAACTAACTTAGACTCTAACGCTCGTTTTGCGCTCACTGATTCGCTTAAGTCACTCGGGTACCCTCGGCTCCGCCATTTTTAATAATTTAACCTCTACGAGTTTTAAAGCGATTCCTTCGCGAATGACTTACCAACTGCCTAACACACTTACCATAAATGTTTCACACATTAATTAACCCTTTTTGGTCTTTAACCTATGTTTCAAAGTAAGGCGAGGGAAAAAGTTTCGTTCGCGAAACGCCGTTACTTGAAACGGTCGTTTCTCCTAAACCGTGCATCGGAATCGAACGAACTACATATCAAAACGAAGCTCGTAACATGAGCTATCTAAACATGGCAGTGGTCATAATCTAGCAGGGGGTTCTCGGGTCCTAATGCTATGCACAAAAACAGTCCAAAGAAAATCGGACGTTACGACGGCTATGTTTACGCGATTTCCAAATTTTTAAACCATCCACCATCAACCCAAACCATCCTCAAATCCAACACACAACAAACATCCATCCTTATCACATCATAACAATCCCAACCAATTCAATTTTAATCATTCATACATATACTTAAACCTAACTTTAATCATACTTAAGTTCCTTAAAATCAAAACCACAAAATTACCATTCCATTACACTACCATACCAAATCTCAAACTCTAAATCATAACAACAACTACAATAGCATCCCACTCATCAAAATCACCTTATAATATATATGAACCTAGGGTTTGGAAATGGTATACCTTCCTTGAAGTGGTGGGTGGAGCTAGGAAGCCTTAAGAAGCTTTGAGAAGCCTTAGGAAAGCTTGGATCTTCAAGAAAAACAAGAAAAAGTTCAAGTTAAAAACTTGAAAACACTATTCATTGTCTTCTTCTTTGATTAAATGAAGAAGTTAGAGAAAGAATTAATGGCTTAAACTCATGATATAGCCATAACTAAGCATAAAGATGATTAGGGAATTTTCTTACCAATTTAGGATGCTTGGATCTTGATTTTTGAAAAATCTAGCCTTGAAAATGTGTAAAAGCCGAGAGCAAAGTGAAGAACAAATGCCTTGGTTGTTTTTGATTTTTGATGAAATGATTTTGCTAGCTTGGTTGACTTGATTTGTATTTGATTTAGCAAATTACTACCTTGCCCTTGAATTTGTGTGGTTCTTATTCAACCACACCTCCTTCCTTCCCATGTCATGCTTACCTCATCCTCATGATGTCATCCTTCCTTCCTTGTCTTCTTTCTATTGGTTGGATGACATCATTCCCATTAATCCCTTTGATTAACTTCCTAATCGTTTGCCTAATGACCGCTGATCTGTTATACGGTTCGCTTAACTTTCATTCTCGTTTATCGTTTGAAGGATCATACCCGGGATCTTATTACTTAGGTTCCCTTAACCTTTCTCAATACATTATATTCCTTTTTTTATGATCCTCTATATAATCCTTAAATTTAAATCCTTTTTATCCTGTTACCTTATACTCAATTCTCTCCGTATCTTGTGGATTTCCGGGAAAAACCAAAGTGTTCGGAATTGGATTCTGACGATATTTACATACACTTATATACTTCATAGAGTACTAATAAAATCCCAGAATATCCATAACAGAACCCCTACATAGTGTGGCGTGAAAAGTTTTCTCATTCAGCAAAAACACTATTCATAAGGGTTTCAAAAATTTCCAAAAATTGGGGTTATTACAGTCTCCCCTCCTTAAAAGGATTCCGTCCCGGAATCAGATAGAAATAAATAGGGATACTTTCTTAGTATTGCACTTTCTAACTCTCAAGTCAATTTTCCCACATTGTGGTTCTACCATCAAACTCTTACTAGTTTGATAACCCTTCTCCTAAGCACTCGTTCCTTTTCACTCTATAACCCTTCCTGGTTGCTCCATATAGGTTACGTCGGGTTGCATATCTATGCGCTCATATGCCTCTATTTATCTGGCATCTGAATTACACTTCCTTAACATTGATACGTGAAACACGTTATGAACTTGCTACAGGTTCGGGGGTAGGGCTAGCTCATATGCTAACTTCCTAAACGTCTTAATATATCCAAGGGTCCAACAAATTGTAGACTTAGCTTTCCTTTCTTTCCGAACCTCATCAATCCTTTCCAAGGGATACCTATAACATTACTAGGTCCCCTATTTCATACTCTTTATCCTTTCGTGTCAAATCAACATACTTATCATGACCATCTTGGGCTACTACCAGCCGTCCTCTGATTAGATCTATCATATCCTTGGTCCTTTGGACTACTGCGGGTCCGAGCATCTTGCGCTCTACAACTTCATCCTAACATAAGGGAGATCGACATTGTCTTCCCTCAAGGATCTCATAAGGCGACATCTCGATAATGACATATGATCTATTGTCGTAAGTTAACTCAATCCGAATTAAGTGATCATTCCAATTTCTTTCAAGTCTATTGCACAAACTCTCATTATAGCTTTTAGCATTAGAGCTTTTGCTTCTCAATACCCATTCTTTTCCAGTTCGTAATCGCTACTACCTTCTGTTCCTAATATTATACTGGTTATACTTTTGCTCGTTAGCGTTCTATAACCTTTTAATAACCTCGTCAACCTTAGTATCACGAATGTGTTTCCATTCCACATACCACCACAACTTATATCAAGGCAAAGTCAGTCCATAATCTCAAGGTTTTCCAACTTATTCAACCGCAAACATGATCTACTAACCATAACTTAAGATTCATTAACCATTAACCAAGATTCATATCCACGACCCGATTAGTGGTACTCAATCTCAACATCCATTCCAATACAACTCTCACGGTTGTAATCAGCTCGTTACTCGCAGAATCATTGTTGCCTTACTATGGTCCACCACTGACCCACTGTCATCATTCACTTTCCATGAAGTCTTAATAGCTAACCATACGGAGTCCATACATGTCATATCAAATCCTTCTAAGGAGGTAACATAATCACCATTCATGATTCATGGAGTACACTCCTGATTCTGACATACATACATGACATGAAGCAGATAAAATTGCAGAAGAGTTTCAATCAAAGCACCGATAGCAGGTTAATACCATTCTTAATCATACGCCCTAAATAGAAGACTTAACTCAAAGGTTTGTTTGGTCCTTTTTGAAACATGGTCCTGGCTTATCTCAAGATAGGACCTTCTAAGATAGATAGCCCGCTCATGGCGATTACACGAATTAAACCTTTACCAACTACTATTACGGTTGGGTATTGCACAGTCATCAGAAAGAATGTCAATCTTCCAAACCATAATACAACCTTCACAGCTTTAACCATCATCACTGTATTCCTCTCGCACGAGCGCCTATAATTATCCTCTTACCTTTAAAGTGTCGGCCACCTCTTTGGCCTTTCCTGATAGTAAAATTTCCTTACAGTCAATGTCACTTTAACCATCTCCAAATAAATTTTCTACCTTATTTCAATCACAGCTTATGTGAAAATGCTTTCCTTAAAATCTGATGAGTAAAAAAAAAATCACCATTTTTCCATAAGTTATTGCCTCAGTCTTTAGAGGTTAATCACTGTCATGACTGACTCTCAATCATAATTAGAACATCTTTTATCTTAAGTCCTAATTGCCCTGAACAATTTCGACCATTACTGGCTCGATCCATACTTTCTCGTGGTTTAACACGTGCCCCACTTGGCAACATTATAATTATGTCATATTTCCTTTATCAACATTTTTATTCTTGAGAATTTCGAATATTTCCTTTCTCCTTGTAAAACCTCTAAGGTTATCCTTCAATCGTTCCTCCTATATTCCCTATATACAGGGCATATCAAAATACCATTTACTGATACTAGAACCATTGTCTATATACTTCTGAAAAAATTTTCCACTGATCCTTAAAGGTTATTATTACCTTAATCCTTTCCAATTCATACTGTCAAAACTCATACTATCCCTATTAAGGGTGAAATGCCAACCTTTATGCATTCCCCTGGGATTCATTTTCAGTTACCGATGTTTTTAATCCTTAATTCCACCTTTAGAAAAAGTACATGCATCCTTCCATGGATAAATTAAGTCATATATCCTTGATAGATTATCATATTCATCATTCCCACCTCGATAGTCTATACCTAACTTCATAATAGCATCCTTATTCAAATTGAGGTCAATCCATATGGCCTCCAAAAGATAACAACGGTTATCCGCTTGTCTTGCCTAATTTGGTAACGATAACAAGGATGTTCTGGAAGATATTGGTCGTGTTCAACGTGAACTTCTTCTTAATAATTCCTTATTTACTTTTGTTGTTTATCTCAACAGTCACCTCAATGTTGGGATATCTTTCATATCTGGCGTCTCCCTTTCTGGGTATCATGCCACCGGTCTTACACTTCACCTTCTTGAAGGTCACTTCCTTCATCCAATTTTCTTAATTTCTTACTTCCTTATCCCCTTAGTCTATCCGCGTCTCATTATTTATCCTTCGAATTATCTCAAGGTTTCCTCGAATCTTCCCAACTTACAGGGGAAAAAATATATGTATCTCTTATGCCTTCAACCATCAATTTTAACTCATGGTGAATCACCCTCATCCTGACGATTACATACTCTTCTATTTCTATTTCTACGAGTCTTTAGGGTTTCCTCATACCCAACTCCCTTATCATTCCTCAAACTCTATTGCCGTTATATTCCTTTCCACTTCAATTTCTTTTTTCTTTTTTTTTTATTTTCCTTTCTCTTATCATTATTTCATGAACCAACACAACATAAGCATTGATTCCAACATCCCGTCATTCTGGATTCGTGTCCTCAGAACGAATCTTGACAACTTTTACAACTTAGATTCATAATTTTTCATACTCGTCTGCCTTTGTTCTGGCTCTAAAGCTTTTACTCTATCTCTATAACCTTGGGAAGTACTTTCCTGAAAACAATTGACTGAACTTAAATCAGTTTATTATAATCTCTTGCTCCGTGCCTTCCTTGGTCTTTCACCAGCGGGTGGTCTCTCTCTTAGGAGGGTAAGTGATAAAAACAGTCTTTTTGAGATTCGTCAATCATTTAGAATCTCAAATAATTCATATATTTCCTTTAGCCAGGCTCTTGCCTCGATTGGGCCAGCTTGTTCCTTGGAACTCTGAGAGCTTAGCGACTTAGAGGTCCTGAAAGAATTTCACACCACATTGTTTCCTCAAGGTGGTGGTTGGGGATAATAGTCTAAGTTCTGTCTAGACAGGTCCATGAATTGCCGTATAGGAGTACCGTCTCGGGTCTCCTTTCCTTACTCGACTTTCTGTTTCCTTAGTATGAAATGTTTCATCCTACTCCCCATAATTGGGGTCATCTTTTAATTTAAAATCCTCATTTTCCACTCCATTATGTTATGGGTTCCTTCTATCTTGATGGCGTCCTCCCTGACTATCACATTCAGGGTTTGCTCTAACTCTTATTCCTCAAACTAACTTTCATCTAAGATTTCATCTTTACGCTCTTAAACATTTGGAATCCAAATTCTATAGGAATACCTCATTATTCCCTTATAGTCTCTCTCGGTATTAATCTCATATCTATTTGTTGGCTCTCTGCCTTCATTCATCACTTTTACTGGCACAATATGTTCTTTTCCAATAATTCGGGCTGTATTGCTATCTCAAACAGCTTTTCGGTACCGGCTCCGGTTACCTTCACTACTATTTCCATTTTCTCAAAATCTCTTATAAACTTTCCCAAAGACATTATCATCTTGAGTCTCTCCTTTTTACTAAGGGCATCAGCCACCACATTGGCTTTCCCCGAATGATAAAGAATCTCCCAATCATTATTCTTGATTAGCTCTAACTGCCTCCTCTGGCATATGTTGAGCTCTTTCTACGTGAAAATGTACTAGAGCACTTATGGCTTAGGTAATTCTCGCACTTCTCTCCATACAAGTAGTGCCTCCAATCTTTAGGGTAAAACTATTGCCACGAGCCTAAGCTCATGGGCGGGGATATCGAATTTCATATTACCTTAATTGTCTTGACATGTACGCGATTACCTTACCGTGCTGCATAAGCACGCACCCTAAGCCTTTGTGCGAAGCGTCACTACACTTCACAAAATCTCCTTTTTCCATCCGGCAATGCCAGCATAAGGGCCATCACCAACCTCTGCTTCAGTTCTTGAAAGCTGTTCTCGCATTTCTCTGTCCATTCGAACTTCTCAGTCTTACGAGTAAGCCGCGTTAAAGGGGCTACTATCTTTACAACTTGAACGAACCTCCGGTAGTGACCGGCCAATCCTACCTCTGGTAGTCGACCAAACCATGGTCATCAATTCATCAGTGGTCCTTTATCCAATCTTGTCAGGATCCTCCACGAGATCCTCCTCAGCAACAATCCCATCTAGGACAACATCCTCAACCGCTACATTCTCAATATCAACATCATCCGGTCCTGCATTAGGACACTCTATCGGATCCACAATCCGATCTCCAATTAGTAATAAAACATCATCGCGCTGTTGCTCCTCAACCTCAGGGTTCGGAGTCCCGCTACTCTATACGATAACGAACTACGCTTCTATCGCTACATTTATAAGGGTTCCCATAAGGGTTTTAACTGTCAGTACTACGTTAGGTAGTCCGACTATGAACTTGGCAAGAGTTCTTATTATCTTAGTGAACTTATTATCTTAACGTCCCATCATCTCTGAGGTTTATAACGCTTAGCTCTGATACCATTTCTGTAACACCCCCAGATCCGGGGTCGGGGATCCGGGTTATCACGGTCTTTCTTTCCACAATATCACTTCACTTAATTAATAAAAATAACCTTATGCTGTGACCCCACACTAACACACACCACAACCCGTTATAGTCTCAGAGATGAAATTGAAATAAGTACAAGTCTTTGAATCCACAATCTAAAAGTTATTACAACCCAAAATGATTACTTGATAAATTTACAGTTAATTACCATTATCTGCCACAAGTTATAATTATACATAATTGATTCTCAAAAGTAGATGGTCTGATCTACAATAGATCTACCTCTGCAGCTATAGCAGCTACAACATCAACGGGAAGACGCGGGACGCTTCCCACGCGCTTGCGCTGGGTCTGCTGGAGTCTGGCCATCTCTCCTAACTGTTGTTGTGTGATGAAGAAATAAAACAAGAGTGAGCCTTACAGCTCGCAAGATAATATATAGTGATAACAATAATATAAGTATCTAAATGGATACTTAATAGAATCTTTATCGCGCGTAAGATAATTACTTACTAGATATAAGTAAAAACAAGAAATGAAGTTACCAAATACTTCACTACACTTATATCATCTATAAAGCTTACTTGAACTACCACTGTTCAAAGTATAAAGAGTTTTAAGAAAAACATCCCATAGATGAGACCACAAGTTAAGACTTGAATGGATTCAATCTTTGAAATATTATTGAATGAAAAAGTTATGAGATACTTTATTTAGTCCCGATATATATATATCCACATATATATATCCCGAAAACATTTCCTGGAACCTCTGTTATGTAAAGTATGAACAGAGTTTGAAACATCCAATGAATTTTGGAAAGGAAAAGAATACCTTTGGCATAAACCAGATATCTTGCTGATCAGGCAAAGATACCCATAAGTAACCTTTTCTACTAGTAGATGGACGAATTCCCCACTGGTCATCACCCTGGTCATAATTAGGACCTTATGCTGGACTGCCACTCAGCCACCTATGCATTTGATGGACTCCCACTGAGCCACTTACACTATCATGGACGCCCACTGCGCCCATGTTGCTTATGCCGACTCAATAGATGGACTTACTTCCCGAACGTTGGGTAAGTAATCAATTCATTTACCAAATCTGCAACCTCGTTGCGAATATAAAACACACCACAGAGCCGGATTCCCCAGGTTTTGAGCGAGTATCTAAATCCCCTTTAAAAAGGAAGATCTTAAATATAAAAATGAGTTTTGGGATCCGCTCTGACTTTAAAAATCATTTTGAAGACTCGAAAACACTTTAAAGAGTGTTTGGAGTAAAGCTGATTTAATGAAGTAAATCAGTCCCCGGAATATTTAGAAAATGACTGAATATTATTATTTAAATACTATTCCCATAAAGAATAATCTTTATAAAAATAATTGAAGTAGAAGTATTAAAACTTATACTTGAAACGAGTATTAAATAACCAAAGATATACTTATATAAAAGTATTATCTTTATTTGAATAATCGAAAATAAGTTTGATTATTAACACCTTATTCTTTAATAAAATAAAGAATATATTTCAGCAAATAATCGGAGTCATAGATCCTCAAATGAATATTCAAATAATATTCATTAAATAATATAAACTGAGTCATAAGCCTTCGAATGAATATTCAAATAATATTCAATAAATAATATAAAAGAGTCATAAGCCCTCGAATGAATATTCAAATAATATTCAGATAAATAAATAAAAGGAGTCATACGCCTTCGAATAATATTCAAAATAATATTCATTAATAAAGTAAAAGGAGTCATAAGTCCTCGAATGAATATTCAAAATAATATTCAATAATAAAATAAAGTTAAAGTTATCGAATAAACCTTATTCGATTAATAGTTTTAAAAACTATATCCATATATATATATATAAATAAATATATATATATAATATACTCGGGAACATCGACTCCCGGTTTAGAAATATGTTCACCTTTTATCCCCTATACTAAGGGTATACGCAACTACTTGCTTATTTCTAGCATAGGTATTATGCAACTATAAGCATTGAAATCAACAGATAGATAACCAGATTACGAAACAGACATGCATATATACCATATTAGCATGCTCCAATATATCGCAAAATTTGCTAATAACAATCATGCAATATCACAAGATAATGCATATACATATATTTACATCACAGCAACAGTATAACGGGTAGAAAACTTGCCTGAGCGACTGGGGGTTACGAATGGCTCGGGACGAGTCTGGTAACCTATAAGCAACAAGTAAGTTGGAATTAAACCAAAGTCACTTGTAAATCTATACTTTAACTAACTTAGACTCTAACGCTCGTTTTGCGCTCACTGATTCGCTTAAGTCACTCGGGTACCCTCGGCTCCGCCATTTTTAATAATTTAACCTCTACGAGTTTTAAAGCGATTCCTTCGCGAATGACTTACCAACTGCCTAACACACTTACCATAAATGTTTCACACATTAATTAACCCTTTTTGGTCTTTAACCTATGTTTCAAAGTAAGGCGAGGGAAAAAGTTTCGTTCGCGAAACGCCGTTACTTGAAACGGTTGTTTCTCCTAAACCGTGCATCGGAATCGAACGAACTACATATCAAAACGAAGCTCGTAACATGAGCTATCTAAACATGGCAGTGGTCATAATCTAGCAGGGGGTTCTCGGGTCCTAATGCTATGCACAAAAACAGTCCAAAGAAAATCGGACGTTACGACGGCTATGTTTACGCGATTTCCAAATTTTTAAACCATCCACCATCAACCCAAACCATCCTCAAATCCAACACACAACAAACATCCATCCTTATCACATCATAACAATCCCAACCAATTCAATTTTAATCATTCATACATATACTTAAACCTAACTTTAATCATACTTAAGTTCCTTAAAATCAAAACCACAAAATTACCATTCCATTACACTACCATACCAAATCTCAAACTCTAAATCATAACAACAACTACAATAGCATCCCACTCATCAAAATCACCTTATAATATATATGAACCTAGGGTTTGGAAATGGTATACCTTCCTTGAAGTGGTGGGTGGAGCTAGGAAGCCTTAAGAAGCTTTGAGAAGCCTTAGGAAAGCTTGGATCTTCAAGAAAAACAAGAAAAAGTTCAAGTTAAAAACTTGAAAACACTATTCATTGTCTTCTTCTTTGATTAAATGAAGAAGTTAGAGAAAGAATTAATGGCTTAAACTCATGATATAGCCATAACTAAGCATAAAGATGATTAGGGAATTTTCTTACCAATTTAGGATGCTTGGATCTTGATTTTTGAAAAATCTAGCCTTGAAAATGTGTAAAAGCCGAGAGCAAAGTGAAGAACAAATGCCTTGGTTGTTTTTGATTTTTGATGAAATGATTTTGCTAGCTTGGTTGACTTGATTTGTATTTGATTTAGCAAATTACTACCTTGCCCTTGAATTTGTGTGGTTCTTATTCAACCACACCTCCTTCCTTCCCATGTCATGCTTACCTCATCCTCATGATGTCATCCTTCCTTCCTTGTCTTCTTTCTATTGGTTGGATGACATCATTCCCATTAATCCCTTTGATTAACTTCCTAATCGTTTGCCTAATGACCGCTGATCTGTTATACGGTTCGCTTAACTTTCATTCTCGTTTATCGTTTGAAGGATCATACCCGGGATCTTATTACTTAGGTTCCCTTAACCTTTCTCAATACATTATATTCCTTTTTTTATGATCCTCTATATAATCCTTAAATTTAAATCCTTTTTATCCTGTTACCTTATACTCAATTCTCTCCGTATCTTGTGGATTTCCGGGAAAAACCAAAGTGTTCGGAATTGGATTCTGACGATATTTACATACACTTATATACTTCATAGAGTACTAATAAAATCCCAGAATATCCATAACAGAACCCCTACATAGTGTGGCGTGAAAAGTTTTCTCATTCAGCAAAAACACTATTCATAAGGGTTTCAAAAATTTCCAAAAATTGGGGTTATTACAGTCTCCCCTCCTTAAAAGGATTCCGTCCCGGAATCAGATAGAAATAAATAGGGATACTTTCTTAGTATTGCACTTTCTAACTCTCAAGTCAATTTTCCCACATTGTGGTTCTACCATCAAACTCTTACTAGTTTGATAACCCTTCTCCTAAGCACTCGTTCCTTTTCACTCTATAACCCTTCCTGGTTGCTCCATATAGGTTACGTCGGGTTGCATATCTATGCGCTCATATGCCTCTATTTATCTGGCATCTGAATTACACTTCCTTAACATTGATACGTGAAACACGTTATGAACTTGCTACAGGTTCGGGGGTAGGGCTAGCTCATATGCTAACTTCCTAAACGTCTTAATATATCCAAGGGTCCAACAAATTGTAGACTTAGCTTTCCTTTCTTTCCGAACCTCATCAATCCTTTCCAAGGGATACCTATAACATTACTAGGTCCCCTATTTCATACTCTTTATCCTTTCGTGTCAAATCAACATACTTATCATGACCATCTTGGGCTACTACCAGCCGTCCTCTGATTAGATCTATCATATCCTTGGTCCTTTGGACTACTGCGGGTCCGAGCATCTTGCGCTCTACAACTTCATCCTAACATAAGGGAGATCGACATTGTCTTCCCTCAAGGATCTCATAAGGCGACATCTCGATAATGACATATGATCTATTGTCGTAAGTTAACTCAATCCGAATTAAGTGATCATTCCAATTTCTTTCAAGTCTATTGCACAAACTCTCATTATAGCTTTTAGCATTAGAGCTTTTGCTTCTCAATACCCATTCTTTTCCAGTTCGTAATCGCTACTACCTTCTGTTCCTAATATTATACTGGTTATACTTTTGCTCGTTAGCGTTCTATAACCTTTTAATAACCTCGTCAACCTTAGTATCACGAATGTGTTTCCATTCCACATACCACCACAACTTATATCAAGGCAAAGTCAGTCCATAATCTCAAGGTTTTCCAACTTATTCAACCGCAAACATGATCTACTAACCATAACTTAAGATTCATTAACCATTAACCAAGATTCATATCCACGACCCGATTAGTGGTACTCAATCTCAACATCCATTCCAATACAACTCTCACGGATTTAATCAAGTGACAGAGATCTCGTCAGGGTATCATTTATTACAAGGATTTAATCAGAGTATCAAAGTCAAGACATGAAGAAACGTCACGGAAGTTAGTCACTCATGAACCAGACAGTACATCGAGTGTCAGCATTGAAGTGGCGGAATTGATTCATAAGTCTCAGTGATTTTCAGAAGATTGTCAGAAGAATGGATGCTGCTCAGGGTTAGTATTAATTCTCTATTATTTAATTAAGTCATATAATTTAATTAAGAAAATAAATTATATCTGCAAAGATTAATTTATTGATTAATTGAATTAAATTGATTAATTAATTTAGAATTAATATTGAGGATTTACAAGATTTTAATTGGTTTAAAATCTGCTTAAATTCAAAACAAGACAATTCATTTGAACTAGTATGACAATCGGTATGACAATTGATAGTCATACCGAAAGTCATGCCAATACATTTAATTGTCTTATTAGAATTTCTGTTTAGATTAAAATCTGTTATTAATTCAGCAAGACAATTTATTTGAACTAATATGACAATCGGTATGACAATCAATAGTCATACCGAAAGTCTTGCTAGTTCATTTTGATTGTCTTGCTAGTTGTAAATATTGTCATATCGAAAGTCTTGCTGGCCAAAGAGATTGTCATGCCAGTACATTTTTCAGTTCGGTATTTGATAAAAGCAGCAGAAGACTTTTGTTGATCAACACTTACAGAATTCAATCAAACAGAACACACAAGAGAAAAAGGAGCAGAAAACAAAAGCATAACATTTTATTTTTCATCTGCTTTTCTTCAAGATTAAATTTCTAGATTGTAAAGTTAAATCCAATCAACTAGAAATATTTATCTTGTTCTTGTGTATCAATCTAGCGGATTAAAATCCCTAGAACTTAATCTCAAATCGCATTTAGCATTTGATCTTTTAATTACAAAAATAGAAAAAGTTCATGTCGAATTTATTCTAGATTTGTAATAATTGATTTGAGATTAATCCCTTGTAACTGATACCGTAGTTGTAACACCTTTCAAGTTTAATAAAAGTTTTATTTAACTTGAATTTTGTTTCACAATTTTATTCCGCATTTTATTCGATTAAACGGTATTGTTTGCATTCAACCCCCCTTCTATAAACAAATTGGGACCTAACACATCCCTAACATAAAAAGCATCATCTCTATCCTTCTGAGTTTGATGGAACATAACTAACTCTTTTTCTAAGAAATCATTTCTTTTCTTAAAAGCAAGATTTTCAGAAGTTAATCTTTCACATGTTAAAGTTTGATCTCTATAACTAATAAACATGGTTTTAAGATATCTTCTCAACTCATTAATATCATCAGTATGAAAAGCTTAAGTAGTCTGAGGTACCTTAGTTTCCGAAGCTTCAGAACTGCTCTCAGCACTTTCTTTATCAGCATTTGCCATCAAAGCATAGTTCTCCACACTTTCAGAGTCTGAGGTGTCTATCCAGCTTTTCTTCTTTGTGACCAGAGCCTGGCCTTTTTCACCCTTCACTTTCTTGCAATTAGGAGATATGTGGCCTTTCTCACCACAGTTATAGCGTTTGACATTGGTATAATCTCCTCTATCAGACTTTCCTCTTCTGCCCTGAGATCTTCTGAAATTCTTTTTATCAGAACTTGTGCCTTTACTGGAAAACTTCTTTCCCTTCCTGAACTTCCTGTATGCAATCTTTGTGATCCCTTTCACCATAAGAGCACACAGCTTCATCATCTCCTCATCAGCATCAGTCTCAGGCAAGCTTTCAGAATCTGAGTCATCATCACTTTCAGAACTTGATGACTCAGTATCAGACTTTGTGAAAAGAGCTTTACCCTTGTCTTTCCTTGAGGTAGCTGCCTTGGGGGATTCTTCTTCAGCCCTAGGAGCAACTGTCCTTGACTTTCCTCCTTTCCTCTTGCTTCTTTGTTCCATCTCAAGTTCATGAGTCTTGAGCATTCCGTAAATTTCATCAAGAGTTGTTTCATCAAGATTGTAGTTGTCTCTTATTGTTGTTGCCTTCAAATCCCAGCATTCAGGAAGAGCAACAGGAATTTAAGGTTTGAATCTTCAAGATCATATTCCTTATCAACCAATGACAAATCATTCAAGAGTTTGACAAATCTATCATATAAATCAGTCAATGACTCATTAGCCTTTGAGTCAAAGTGTTTATACTCTTGAGTGAGTATTGTCTTCCTGTTCTTCTTAATTATATCGGTTCCCTGACACCTTGTTTCCAGAGCATCCCATATCTCCTTAGCAGTCTTGCAGTTAATTACCCTGTTTGACATTACATTATCAATGGCACTATGCAGTAAGTGTCATACCTTAGCATCCTTAGCAATTGATGCGATATCTTCAGCAGTATAATCACTCTTCTCTTTTGGTACGGTCTTTGCTGCTTCACCTGCAACTGCAACAGCGAGCTTGGTTGGTTTGTGAGGTCCTTCCTTGATTCTATCAAGATATTCTGGATCTGTAGCTTCCAGAAACATGGTCATCCTCACCTTCCATATGGCATATTCAGATGGTCTCAGTATGGGAACTCTGATGGTTTCATACTGACTTTAAATTTGTGTCTTTGGAGGTTCTTTAGTTTTGGTAGGCTTAGTTGGAGTTTCCGTGTCAGACATGATTGTGTTTGGATCTTTAACTGTATGTGCGTTAACAGATAGGCTCTGATACCACTTGTTAGGTCACACACACTGTAGAGGGGGTGAATACAGTGTAAAAATACAGTCAAATCGAACTTTTAATATTTCAAGTAACAGAAAACAAACTTTATTGAAACAATAAACTCTGTTACAGTATGGAACTGTTACCTCTCAGTGATGAACAAATATCACGAGAGCTGCTAGGGTTACAATGAATAATCTTCTCGAATATTATAACACTTATAGTGTAAATCCTATGTCTGTGTTTATATACTACACAGTTACAAGATAATCGCTAATTGATATGGAATATAATTCTGCTTCCTAAAATATATCAATCAGATATCTTTTCTTCCAAGTATTCTATTCTTCATAGAATTCCTTCTTCATGCATATCTCTTCTTATGTTTATCTCGATCTTCTTTCCTTTACTCAGCTACTGTCCTTATCTGAACGTCCTTCAGCACTTAAGTTCTGATATCCATCTTCTGATGATTATCTCCAGATAATATAAGTACTGATATCCTTAAGTCCTGACTTCCAGTAAGTACTTATTTATCCTGTTTAAGTAAGATCTGAAAACTAAACATAAATCATATTAGCCATGACATTATCAAATATATATAACACAAGAAACGAGCATCCAAAGTTACAACACAAAATAAAGATTCACAAGAATAAACTAGATCGTCTTCGCCTTTGTTGATTCGTGCTATAGATCTATTGGCGTCTTCTCCTTAGCTCTGAAGTGTCTCTCCTTTGATTAAAAATGACCTAAAGTTATTTATATAGCAGCCCCATGCAGTGCAGAACTCTTTCTCTCAGAAACCAAGTAGAAACAGGATTCTGTCATCCCGACACGGCGCGACCGCGCGCTTGATCAGCGCGGGCGCGCTGGCTTTCTGAACTTTGGCGTGGCCGCGCGCTTGATCAGCACGGGCGCGCTGGGCTTCTACCAGAAATAATTTTCTTTATTTTCCTTGCAGCTTAGAGCCGGCTTTCAACGAGCTTTTATTCCAACACCACCTAGACACTATATTAGCACCAAAACAATGTTAATTCACCTGATTACTTAGATAATGCCTAAAATACAAAAATACTCAAAAACACGTTAAAACACTTAACAACTTGAGTACAAAGGAATCAATTCAAAGCTTATTAGAGCATTATAAAGTGTCATAAATGCCACTCAACATACCCTCAGACTTGAATCAATGCTTGTCCTCAAGCATAAACAGACTCAAAGAACAAGAAATAAAAATGCATGAATGCAACTAATATGAATGCAATGATCCCCATAGAATAACTAAACCAATCGACAAGCAACACCTCAGCAAATGTAATTATTTGCATAAAGATCAACCAAATCATACAAATCAACTTACAAACTAGAGACGTGCGTGTGTGCAGATGCTTACAGATATACTATCGCAACTAGATCAACAATCATGACTCACTACTTATCAAGACAATCGCAAGTTTATAAATAAAATAAAAACTAAACTCACAATAACTTATAACACTTCAATTCTTATATTGGAGTTAATATGGACCCATGCTTTTATTCACAATAGAACAACACAAGTATGTTTATTTAATCGTGCAATGAGTGAGGTCCACGAAAGACTTATACAATAGTACCCATGTAGCGAGCGTTAGGTTAGCAGATCCCAGACTATAAAAGCCTTAGGTCACTAGGCACAAAGTCCCCTAAGAACTTAATAACTCGAGTACTAAAGAGCCCACTCATGATCAATTATACATAACGCTTATTTTTTTTTCTTTTTTCATAAATTTCCGAATGAGTGTGTTTCGCTCCATCTCGTTCAACCCTAGACTACTCATATAAATATGAGCCGACTACTACCCATTTGACACCTAGCCTCACAACTAGCAATGAAATCCAATTTTCTCCAATTTTTAAATATCCATGTCTTTTGTTATTAAGAGAATAACCTAAATTCTAAATATAAACAAACAATTAAACCTCGACAAACCAACAAACCATGACCATGATCTAGCACTCTAGCAACCTATAAGACTTAGTGAAATACAAGTGTCTCTAGCATGCAAATCAACTCAACATGACTTAACATCTTTAAACATGACATTACTACACTAGCATAAATATCACAAGTCAACTGGAAAAATTATCTAAGGGATCATGTTATAATGCAAATGCATGAGAACTAAATGAACAAATATCATAAAATTATCACAAATAATAAAAAAAACTACCTGGAAAAAATATGCAAACTATATGAACTAAACTATCATAAAATATGCAACTATATGAGACTCACACAAACTATTCCTTCAACTACTACCCCCACACTTAAAATATTCACTGTACTCAGTGAAGGTAATAGTAAGGAATTCAGGCATACCTATTGCGAATCAGAATCATCACCCTCAATGGGTGGAGTGTCAGGCGTGTAAGGAGGTGGATACACGGAATCCTCACTATATACTGGCCACTGGATGTCAACACAGGTGGCTCTAAAAGCTGTCCCAAGTGCTTGGGTGAGATCTTGTACAAACCGACTATGGATGTCGCGCATCGCATCCATCCTCCTTGCAAGACGCCTATACTGAGTCGAACTCAAACCAGCTCCCAAATCTGCTCCTGCTGCTGCTGCTATTGCGATGAACCAGCCTCCTCTCCATACTGAGCTCTCCGAGCTGCTCGACGGGCATGGTGAGAACCTCCCGCTCTAGCCGCTTCCATAGGCACACCACCTGGCAAATGATCATATGAATACCCAAGACCCTTAGGATCGGGCTTCCCTCCAAACCACTCATGCATGCTCAACAGCGTAGAACTGTCAATAGGAGCACTGGAAAGCTGAGCTGCTCATGAGCTGGCCAATGAACACCAACTTCCACGCACAACTTCGTCACAACGGACACATAAGGAATAGCACCTGTAGTACCTCCTCGCAAAAATCTCAAAATCCCCTGATATATCACCATCCCCAAGTCATTGTAATTACCCTGCAGAATCCCCCACAGTAGACGAGCACGCTCCACAGTAATCTCATGCACATGCGAAGATGGCATGATGTTAGCATAAATAAATGAGTTTCAGGCCCGTGCAAACCTGTTCATGCACGACGTAGGGAACATGGAGTAATCAGTAGTGCCCCTTTTGAACTTCCAATGCGTCTCAGGCACACAAAAAGTAGCAACAATGAGATCTAGATCAAAGTCCTCTAGAGTCCTCACTACACCATATTTGACTTGTAGAAACACCAAAAAAGTGTTAAAATGGCCAAAAAGTGTTACCTAAAGCAAAAAAATGGGCTATGGTTACATTTTTTAAAAATTTGGGGGTGTTGGATTTTCCCCTGCTACAATAGGTGTCTACGGTTACACTTTTTGAAATTTTGGTAACACCTCTCAATGTGTTATAATAGAGAACCTATAGTTACATTTTCTATTCCTATGGTAACAAGTTGAAGGTGTAACCACAGTTCTGTTGCAACACACCTTACCCTTTAGTAACACCAAAAATATGTTGGAATAGACTCTTTTGTAACACCATATTTTCAATTATAACACTCAATTCAATCTTTTGGTAACATTTTTATATCTTATTTTTTTAAACACTAGTATTTTTTGGGTAAATGAGGTCTAAGCCTCGTAAAATATATATGAGAGAAAGAATTTACATGAGCCACTTCTCAAAATTTCTCTTAGAACAGGCTCTAAGAAAAACAAAGAGAAAAAAAAAATTATATTAAAAATCAAACCTAACTTAAAATAAGAAAAACAAAGCTAAAAGACTTAACCAAAAAGCCCACTAGCTAGCAATCTAAAAACAAACACCAGCCCACCATCTCCAAAAAAGAGAGCCCAAAGATATCCCTGGCCCATATGGCCCAACAACAAAAATACTACTGCTCTCGGGATACACACAAACCCATATGAGTAGTCCACTTGCACCCAGCACTCGTAAATAAACCCTTGCAGCAAAAATGACAACATGCAGAAACCTAGAAGCCAGAATCACTGAGGTACATAAAATGCTCCAAGAGAAAATCCCAGGCTCCCGTAATGGAAGACAATAAAAAGGAAAACCTGATCCTCCAATGAAAATACTTCAAAACAGCCAGACACCTGCAAAGCGAGCTTGAAAATCTAGAAATAAACTAAAATTAAGATCTAATCAGAGCACCGGAAGAAATCAAAAGAAAAGCATTTCGCACCTGTGACCACCACATCATGAGCATTACAATCCTGTAGTTCGACCTTTCAAGAAATCGACGAATAATGGGAAAAAGAAATAGTATTCCAGCAAGCATATTTGGTGACAGGTAGATAACAACGGCCAAAACAAACATTTTAGGTGAGTTAGCGCCATTTCCAAACCAATTTTTAATGGTTTGAGCTAGCCCGGGAGGATTTTCCCATATATAAGATTAGGTAACAGGTAGAATGATCACCCATGCAGCAGCAGACGTAACCTTTAATATAAATATAAGCTTATATCCCTTATTCTATTAAAAATTAAACAAACAAGAAGAAAAGTAATTATGAAAGAAAAAAATTGTTAAGAATGCCACATGTCAGAGTACAAGCGTAATATAATGTAGATTATTTAGGATGTAAAATAATGGAAAAGGAATTATTTCACAATCCAATACAATTACAAATATAGGCCAAAAAAATTAAAAATCAAGTTACCTTGACCAAGCTTCAGTATTGCAGCAGTTATAACGACACTTAGTACTTTCTTGAAGACATTAGCACTGAAGATTAAGCTTGGTGATCCGGAAGCATTCCAGGAAACAATTTAAATTAAAACCACAAGGAAGCATAACAGCAAGTAATTCCATATATAGCCTTAAAACTGTTTAATATTAATTTTTAATATTACCATACAAAAGTTAACAAAATCTACAGAAGATGAGGCAAATTTTATTTTTCTGCTATTGAATGTTTAAAGAATACAAGAGAAGTAAAAAAAGGATTTTAATATTACACACAAGTTACAATAACATAATACAGGGCACAGAAGCAAGAACAGAAGAATGTCATGAAGTACCGTATGTCTAAATTAGGCATGGACGACAAGTTTAAAAGCAGTCAGAGCTTTCTTGATATTCTCTTTAGCAGCCTGAAGCGTGGGAAGTGAAGTTGTATAAGAAATACGGATACAGGTTGTAACAACCCAAATCCGGGATCAAGATTTGGTGTCACTAAACAATATTTACATAAAATAAAAGAATATTCAATTAACCCCATGAATCCGGATCATTTACAAGTTATGGTATGAAACAAGAATCTACCTTCTACAATTCACAACAACTACAATACGAGTGTAAATACCTTTATGCTAACGTCCTTATCGTATTTTTCTAACATCTTTGTCCTCTCGCATCGGAGATTTCTCTATCTTCTGCTGTATAACGGAAACTATTCACTTCTATCCTTATCTGCTTCTGAAAGAAATAAGAATTTACAAGGCAAGAGTGAGCCAAAAATGCCCATCAAGTATATAATTTGAGTTTCAAAAATAAATTCAAAAGGAAATTTTCTGGAAAAAATCTTTAAACAATTCTATTTATTTGAGTGAGTTGAGCGAATAAATGTTGGATGTCACCAGCCTTTAATTATAAATCCAAAAGTGACTAGCGATTCCCCGATTCATCTCCTGAATCAGGGTTTTGTCCGGTTTTGGAATCATAAAACCTTTCTGAGAGAGAATGCCGTTAATGGCGATCCATAACAAATTAGACTGGACACTAGTTCACACTCATACCCTGCTGATCAGTCAGGATACAGTGTAGATCTATACCCAACCGTATAGATCCATTCAGATACCTAGGCACTATCGCCCAAGGGTCCGGTCCATCCCCGGCCCATAGGATCCAGCTCATCACTGGTTCTCACAATAAACATCCAGCCCATAGAGTGTTTTAATGTCAAATCATTTTGAATTCAAAACATCCCAATTCAGGGTTCGCAAATAACCCGAAAGAATGGGTATTTACTCAAGAGAGCAATCGAATTATAGGAACAATAGAAAAAAAACCTTGCATAATAAGAGTAATTGCAGAGAAATGTAAAACCTTTAACTATACTGAACTTAGAATAGGAACGAAGAAATAATTGAAGTATTTGAAAAGAAAAATCAGGAATACTTGCCTCAATGAGCTTTAACCGCTATTACTGGTTGACTTTGGTTTGACTTGAACGTTCGGCTTTACCGTCAAACTACTATCCCATTTTTGATATGATCCCACCACTCAGGCCCTTTGATTGGAACTTTGTTGTTCTCGACGTCTAATCACTAGATCATTCCTAGTCCGATATCGATACTCGGGTTTTCCGTCTAGGACCTACAGGGTTGAAATACCCTAATTCAGGTAATCGATTAACCTTAACATAATATCACTTCTACCCATACGATTTTATAACCCGACTCGTATTTATATGTATTATTGAAATACACATAGCAATTATGGTCCACATCTTTAAAACTCGGTTTGGTGTTCATTTTCAAAAAGTACGTATACTCGTTGGTTTGAAAATAGTAAGGTAATTGATTATTTATAAAATAACGTGTCACAACATATAATTAAGTTATGTATAATATAATTATATTTCTTTGTTCGACGTCTTCAATAATTATAGGTTACGTTCCCGTATTTTCGAAATTCATTTCCCGAAAATCGGGCTGCGCCTCCTTTGTTTATCGGCCTACACGTCGAGCAAATCAACGTCAATCACAACAACAAATGCAACACAATACAATTCACAATCCACTTCATCAATCCCGTCCACCAATACGAATTCACATTATTAATTATTATTATTCATTTTCGTTCTGAAATTTATTTTACAACTAATTTTATTTCATTTATAAACGTAGGACTCAGATAGTAATCATCATCACCCACCGTCAGCTCGCCGAGGCTCATCGCCGACGGCGGTAAAATTCGTGGGTTCCCGTTTATAACGGATGTCCAACACGAATTTCACCGATTTATCAAAATTATTCCTATCCGAATAATTTATGTATATCACGAAATTAATCAATTCCATATATTTATTTTCTGCAAAATAAATAAAAGAAAATCAGTCGAGCAATTAAATAAAATTACAGGGCATCAACACGCGCCTACGCGCAGCAAAACAGGTGGGGGGGTCGCCTAGCCGTAGTTGGGCCGGCGGCAACCGGAAAGAAACCGGAAAATACGAACGGAAAACACAGGTATCAAACAACCATTAAAATCACAGCCACAAATCACACACATATATATATATATATATTTATATATATATAAATACGTATACACATGGATACACACCAACAGGAAGAACATACACGGAATAATTACCGGAAATGAACCGGAAAGAAAGCGGAACTGCGGAAATCGGAGCAAGGAGGAACAAGGAGGAGGAGGAAGAGACGAAAGTGAGTGAGAAAGAAGAATTAGAGAGAGAAAAAAATGAGAGAGAACCAGAGAGAATAGAGTCAGGAGGCGAGAGAGATCGAAGAGAGAAAGATGGAGGAGGCGGTGGTTTTGGGCAACCGTGTGGGTGTTTGTTGTTTGTTGTGTTTTTTTTATTATCTTGTTCTCCGTTACTGAATCGTGAATTTAACGGTGTATGTCGCGTGCAAAAATTCATCTAAATAATATCAAAATATTTTCTAAATTTTGTAAATATTTTGAAACTAATAAAACACAAGTTTCGTAATTTTTGAAGAGTTCAGAAATTTAATATTGATTTTACCATTAAATGAGATCTTAAAATCATTCAAAATTAAATAATCAATAAAATATTGATTTTAAAATTTTATAAATTCCTAAAAATAATAAATAAAATTATAAAACAACAAAAATAATTTTGGGAGAAATTTTAGCATTTATGAGCATAAATATTTAATTAAAATCATTTTAAAACAAAATAATGCCATACAGTTCAATAATTAATTATGCCATTAAGGTTCGTATTCCACAATTACCCATAGATAATAACAAGGCAACACACAGCTAACATAACCATCACATATTTTATTTATTTCATAATTCGATAATTATATTTACAAATCGAATCCGAAAATAGGTTACTTAGCCGCTAAGTAACTATATAATGATACAATTTTATAACCAGATTTGGATAATTATAAAAACAGAGCTTCCTATAAAGTACTTTATACAAAAATAAGGTAATAATGTCTCGCCTTTTGAGACTATGGATTTTTATCGATATATAAAATGATTTGCGTATCGAAAATTTTACGTCGGGACTCATATGGGTCAAACCGTACCCCGGATAGAAAACGTCAGAACACGAAAAGTGTTCAGAATTATCATATTAGGTTAGGATTGAGTTTTCAGAATAAATCCGGGTTGTAAAAACGCAAAAACAGTTAAAGTGGGACGATTTCTGATTCTAAAAAGTAATTTTATAATCACGTAAAAATAATTATTATTGATTCTATAAATCTTTATAAAATCACATAACACCCCAACAATTACCAGAAAATACCAAAGCAATCTATATTTTATTCTGGATAATTAACGATTAAAATATCTAAATTTTTATCAGAAATAAACATCCAAATATTAATATCAATCATCAAATAATTCACCAAAATTCACATAAAATTACATAATAATTATTTATTGATAAAAATAATTACATAATATTTCTCAGACGTTACATCCTTCCCCCTTAAAAGGATTATGTCCTCAGAATCATGCTAACGAACAGACCATGATATTTTCCAAGTATCTCTCTTATAATTTTGCAGGTCTCATCACTTTAATCACAACTCAACGGTCTCTTACCGACATCAAATCTATCAATTACTCATGTAACCTGACTCTGCCTTTATTTTATACATGGATAGCTAAATTATTTTTCTTAATCATATACATTTGAACAGCTTATGAACTCGTTGTACCCGTAACAACAAGGCCAACTCATTTACAGTCACCCTATCTATCTCATTGTCTAAAAAGATTAACTTAATTTGTACTAATCTGCTTCTCTTTCTAATTCCAATAATTTTGTTTATGACCTTCCATTTTCACTGATTGTTCTACTTTACTCTTCACGTCTCCTTCTGTTCGTTTAGTCTAACCTATAATCATTCTCCAACTGAGAATCGATCTTTTGTACCTTTCATTTATATGTGCCCGATATATTGAGTTCATGGCATCTTCCGCTTCGAATGTCCTATATCTATTTAAAAGTTTAAACTTAAAGGAAAATTTCAACAATTGCATTTAACTTACCACTTAAAAGTATATCCCAATTTCTTTTCAATCACTATCAAGGATATTCACCGTGAAAATCTTTTACTATCTGAAAGAAATATATTAATTTGGAATGGGATGAATCATAACTTTATTCAAAACCGAATTCCTTGTAATAATACTCATTTTGTTGTCATGTCAAATTAGATATTAATATGAACTTTGATGCTCACAACATACCATACCGAAGTTAACATCAATCATCTATATTAATACCACCTTTGATATCTAACAATAAAGTAAGTATCATCATAAACCAGAAACTAAATCAAAACCTGTTCTTCAGTTTCTAACTTTTCCAATTCCTTTATCTACTTTCCAGCAATCTCAATGATATTCACTCTTTCTTTTCTACTCTAGACATTTGTCTCTAAATGGATCTTGCTTGGTTGGTAATTAACCATACTTCCGTAGCTCATAATCCAGTATGACAAGAGTTCACACCTTTGAAACTTAGAACGCAGTTGCTACTTTTTAACCTTCCACATGAATATCTTCCCACATTTAACTTGATCTTCCTTAGTCCTTGAATGGGAGAAGATGTTATCAATACATACAATTACACTACCCAAATACTCTTGATACACTATATTCATTTAATCCCCGGACTTACCATTTCTGATAATCAATGCGTAACTTCATACCTCCATTCTCTTTTTCCTATGATCACTTTTGTGCATAGCGCGAAACACTTCTTATTTTATTATCACTTCATTCCACATTCCTGGAGTTTCTTTAACTCGTTACTTCATACCTATTGGGTCATATGATACAGGGCCTTTGACACCAGCTCCACTCTACACAATAACCGACGATAAATTTTTACTTCATCCCTCGAGGTAACCTTGGTAAATCATTCATTCGAACCTCCAGGACTTCACTTTAATCCTAAAGAATTCCGATATGAGATTCATTGTAACATTCTTCTCTGACAGTTCGCCACGATTACTATTGTTTAATCTTCCTTGTTTGCGCGCATTCATTGAATGTAATTCTTATTTTCAATTATCGGCGTTTTACTTCATTCTCCTATCAGTTCTGGCACATCTGATGTTCATACTTGCTGATATCTTCAATCAATTTTATAAAATTTCTTTATCATTATTTTGATTCCACTTCTTTTCTTATTTATTTATCCATTCTCATTATTCATTATCTATTTTAAGCATAAGGAATTTCCTTTTCTTGATAATATTAATATGTTCATTATTAGATAAACCATTTCAGGAGTTAATACTGGAATGAAGGCTTTTATTTATAATTTTTAAATTCTTACTAACAGAATTATCAAAATTCATCAGTATCTATTTTTCTTAGCTTGGCTTAAATCATCACTGATCATATATTTGGCTTTCCCCATTTGATCAACATTCCTTTTTCCTGAGTTCACATGCAGACTTCGTCAGTCTCTATCTTACATCGGATATTTGGATTTGCGAGTTTCCCAGTATTTCACAGCATCTTCCATTAAATCGTAATTCAACATAGATGTACATTCATGTCCTTCATGGAGTATTATTACATATGGTAATATCTCTTTGCTCTATCTTAAATCTTCAGTTCTTGGAAATATTCTTCTTACTAGCATGTACCACTTACTCTCTGTTCCTCTTATTTATCAAAAAGGGCGCATTCATCTAGATAAAACCTCGCACATGTCTGCAGTAACATTCCGCTAATTCTACTAAACTTTCCATTTCTGCTAATGCCATTACTTCCTCTAAATTGCTAATTGCTTTGATTTCGGAACTGAAAATCATGTCAGAGTTTGACTTAATCTAATTGGGATCGACCTCCATTTAACTAACCATCAGTTGTTAAAGTTAATCAATTAACTCTTTTAATTGATCACTTAAACCAAGTGTTGACTAGCTAACTGAAATCAAAGACCAATTATATAAAGTCGGTTTGATCATAACAATCTTTCTCAAGAACCGAGATCGCAATCATTTAGAGTATTGATGCGAACGACAATATACTTCTTTATTCTTGAACGTAGGGTAATTTCTGAAAATTTGGGCAGCACTTCCCCTACACCATTGACTACCAGTCGGACTCAAGCCGACACCATCAATCAACCAAATAATCCACAATTATATCCACCCACTTCCATCAACCAAAATCATCAATTTACCACAATTCAAACTATATTCTTTTGGTCCACATATGTACTATTTCCTGGCATAACATATATCTTTTGAAATGGGACTAAGGTCTTAAGTCAACAAGGATTAATATAATCATACTTTTCTCAGCTCTTTCAGAGTATCACAAAATGTTGTTAGTGAACTTAAAATTATTTTGTTGTTTTTCAAAGACTTTATTTTGTGATTCTTTTTAACTTATTTCTTGTCGTTACTAATTGTGTATAGTTACTTTTAAGAATTATACCGCATCCTTCAATTAATCACATCGGTCCTCTATCCTTGACGATTCACATTCAATTTTATTAGTTAATCTATTTATCTTTTAATAACTATGAGGGGTTTCTATTATTATCGTTGTAATCTGGTAAAAACTCAATCTCCAGATCATTATTCCTTAAAAGATTTCACAGTCGACTCACCATTCCTACATCTCCCCTTTTGGTTCCCGTATCGATCTTTCGTCGTTGACCCGCTTATGGGTATTAAATTTTCCATCATTCATTTACATAAGTTAGAGAACTTCACAATCTCTTGAAAAACACGCTCGAGATTTGGTTGCAATTAAGATTTCTTCGATCTTGAATCTTTATGACAAATATCTTCCTGCGACGAAGGGATGCTTCACGTATTAGTTGCTTATCTGAGTCAGTGTTCAGAATTCCCTTGATCTTCGATTTTCGTCCCGACACCCGTTCACTTTATCTTATGCATACAACCTTACTTCCTTATTTTATAACTAAATTATTTGTTACGGTCCGCTGACCATTCATTTCACGTCAAAATCTTCTAATTTGAAGTGCATCGTGTTAACGTAATCTACCATATTGATGAGATCCTCGTAACACGAACAACTATCTAATTTGATATCTTTGCCACGGTCGTGTTGTCGGTGTATCCATTTTTCCTTGCTCACAAATGTCTACCATTTATTGGCTAGCAATCATATCTATATTCGATATGTAATTCTACCTGTTACACGGGACTATTCCATTTCTTTTGAAATCGTCAGAGAACGGACTTTACGCAAGAGAAGAGTTTGTGAATATGATTTTGATTAAAAAATTGGATGGGGAATAACAATGGACAAATCAATCGGGAGAATCTGTAAATCAATAAGTTGAAGGAAGAAGAATGAGTGAAGAATGAGACAACCATATTCGTACTCAAGATGGCCAGTCTTGCATACTATATGGCATACAGCACATGATTAGGTGGCGTCCCACCCGAATCTTCATCATTTCGATAAAGTGTCTCACCATAACACTGTTTGTCTCAATCAGGAATTAATAATTTGAGAAGAGAAATAATTTAGAAGGAATACAATAAATTTTCTTTCATTTTTGCCTCATATGATTTATCAGCAGAAGAAGCTCATAGTATTCAAGAATAAAAAAAACATATGCTATCTTATTAGAAGAAAGAATGTCAGTGTTGATCACCTTCCACGCTTCACCTACGTATGCCTTTAGGATCGTTCGAATACAGGTTCACGATTCAAGTCACATCATTGCTTCAAAATGTTATCTGGAAATACCTTCACATCAAATATCTTATTGATTCGACCATAAGCGCGTCCTTATGAAATTTATATTCACTGCTTCCTATGCTGCGTAGAATAACCCTCGCTCATAAAACGCCTCAATTTTGTCGATAGAAATACGATTCTTCTCCAATCATTCGGAAGAGTCTTTCATTTCCTCCAATCACCCTCTGTCCATTTGAATCACGAATTTTGTTAAATTTTAATAATTTTATGAATTGAGTAAATAATATTTTAACATGTTAATTCTATTACTGATATTATTAAACAAAATTTATGTTCGTCTTTCACGAAAAACTTTAAACTTTCTTCCTGCTAGTGGGTCTACTTAGTACTTCAAGCTAACAATACTAAGTCTAAAACTATTATCCTTTTAGGTCATTTCTGGTTTATAATAACAAGAACTTAAGTAGTAATTCGATAACCAAATCATAAAAATCATTTTATGAAAAAATCTTCTAAAAGTTGATTAAGAAAATCTTTTTCGAAATCTCATTTTAAAATTTTAAAAGTCAAATATTTGGTCGTCATTATTATATAAGTTACTTGCTATTTTTATGATCCACTAAGGAAAAATCTAATTAAAAGAATGCCCATATAATGGTCTCTTCACTTTGGTATGTCTTTTTTTCTTTGGATTCCGTTCTCATTTGTTAGTCAACGAGACTTTATTTACCGTTGTATACTATTTTATTCATAACTCACATCTGATGCTGATGTTTGCCACTGTCTTTGATATTCTCGACGTCGTCCTCGACGTTGTACTTACAACCAACCAATGCAATTCCACTTTTCTTTTTAGTCTTACCTATACCTATTAAGGTAGATTTCATTCCTCGCGCAACTCCCGATAAGTCATAAGAATCTTCTCACAACGGTGGTGCCTTCAAAATGTGCAACGTTGGTTCTTCATCAGCTTCCCTCAACTCGTTGCCTCCGGAGTGAAGCTCGTCCTACTACATAATTCTAAGTTAAATCGTACCAAAGCTCACCTAGCCTCTCTTTCACAAGTTCTCACAAGAATCAATCTCATTTTCCTCAAAACCACATGAAAAGTTGGGTAACCTATCTAGTCTCCGTCGATCTGTCAATTCCTCATTACTGTAGGATCGGAGAACTTAATATACCTATAGCGTTGCGATATTCGCTTTACACTTTCCTCCATAATCCTATCTTTTTATTTCCATATCAGATCTACTATCCCTAATTCGCACTCAATTCGAACTTAAAATGAGTATGCATAGGTCTTTCCTATCTCATATGACCTATTACTCTTATCCTACCCTCACCTATTCTTATTTCAGTGACCAATAACCTGTAGTTCTGATGCCAACTTGTAACAACCCAAATCCGGGGTCAAGATTTGGTGTCACTAAACAATTTTTACATAAAATAAAAGAATATTCAATTAACCCCTTGAATTCGGATCGTTTACAGGTTATAGTATGAAACAAGAATCTACCTTCTACAATTCAGAACAACTATAATATTAGTGTAAATACCTTTATGCTAACGTCCTTGTCATATTTTTCTAACATCTTTGTCCTCTCGCAGCGGAGATTTCTCTATCCTCTACTGTCTAACGGAAACTATTCACTTCTATCCTTATCTGCTTCTGAAAAAAATAAGAATTTACAAGGCAAGAGTGAGCCAAAAATGCCCAGCAAGTATATAATTTGAGTTTCAAAAATTAATTCCAAAGGAAAATTTTCGGACAAAATCTTTAAACAATTTTAAACAATTCTCTTTATTTGAGTGAGTTGAGCGAATAAACGTTGGCTGTCACCAGCCTTTAATTATAAATCCAAAAGTGACAAGCGATGCCCCGATTCATCTCCTGAATCAGGGTTTTGTCCGGTTTTGGAATCATAAAACCTTTCTGAGAGAGAATGTCGTTAATGGCGACCAACAACAAAATAGACTGGACACTAGTTCATACTAATACCCTGCTGATCAGTCAGGATACAGTGTAGATCTATACCCAACCGTATAGATCCATTCAGGTACCTAGGCACTATCGCCCAAGGGTCCGGTCCATCCCCGGCCCAGAGGATCCAGCACATCACTGGTCCTCACAATAAACATCCAGCCCGTAGAGTGTTTTGATGTCAAATAATTTTGAATTCAAAACATCCCAATTCAGGGTTCGCAAATAACCCGAAAGAATGGGTATTTTCTCAAGAGAGCAATCGAATTATAGGAACAATAATGAAAAAAAACTTAAAAAAAGTAATTGTAGCGAAATGTAAAATATTTAACTATTCTGAACTTAGAATAGGAACGAAGAAATAATTGCAGTATTTTAAAAGAAAAATCAGGAATACTTGCCTCAATGAGCTTTAACCGCTATTACTGGTTGACTTTGGATCGACTTGAACGTTCGGATTTACCGTCAAACTACTATCCCATTTTGGATATGATCTCAACACTCAGGCCCTTTGATTGGAACTTCGTTGATCTCGACGTCTAATCACTAGATCATTCCTAGTCCGATGTCGATACTCGGGTTTTCCGTCTAGGACCTACAAGGTTGAAATACCCTAATTCAGGTAATCGATTAACCTTAACATAATATCACTTCTACCCATACAATTTTATAACCCGACTCGTATTTATATGTTTTATTGAAATACACATAGCAATTATGGTCCACATCTTTGAAACTCGGTTCGGTGTTCGTTTTCAGAAAGTACGTATACTCGTTGGTTTGAAAATAGTAAGGTAATTGATTTTTATAAAATAATGTGTCACAACATATAATTAAGTTCAGTATAATATAATTATATTTTTTTGTTCGACGTCTCCTATAATTATATGTTATGTTCCCGTATTTTTGGAATTCATTTCCCGAAAATCGGGCAGCGTCTCCTTTGTTTATCGGCCTACCCGTCGAGCAAATCGACATCAATCACAACAACAAACGCAACACAATACAATTCACAATCCACTTCATCAATCCCGTCCACAAATACGAATTCACTTTATTAATTATTATTATTCATTTTTGTTTCGAAATTTATTTTACAACTAATTCTATTTCATTTATAAACGTAGGACTCATATAACAATCTTCATCACCCACCGTCGGCTCGCCGAGGCTCATCGCCGACGGCGGTAAAATTTGCGGGTTCCCGTTTATAACGGATGTCCAACACGAATTTCACCGATTTATCAAAATTATTCCTATCTGAATAATTTATGTACATCACGAAATTAATCAATTCCATATATTTATTTTCCGCAAAATAAATAAAAGAAAATCATTCAAGGAATTAAATAAAATTACAGGGCATCAACACGCGCATACGCACAGCAAAACAGGTGGGGGGATTGCCTTGTCGGAGTTGGGACGGCGGCAACCGGAAAGAAACTGGAAAATACGAACGGAAAACACATGCATCAAACAACCATTAAAATCACAGCCACAAAGCACATATATATATAAATACATATACACATGGATACGCACCAACAGCAAGAACAGACACGGAATAATCGAACCGGAAAGAAAGCGGAACCGCAGAAATCGAAGGAAGGAGGAACAGGGAGGAGGAGGAAGAGACGAAAGAGAGTGAGAAAGAAGAATTGGAGAGAGAGAAAAATGAGTGAGAACCAGAGAGAATAGAGACATGAGGCGAGAGGGATCGAAGAGAGAAAGATGGATGAGGCGGTGGTTTTGGGGGACCGTGTGGGTGTTTATTGTTTGTTGTGTTTTATTTTTTTTCTTTTTATTATTATCTTTTTCCCGTTACTGAATCGTGAATATAACGGTGTATGTCGCTTGGAAAAATTCATCGAAATAATTTCAAAATATTTTCTAAATTTTATAAATATTTCGAAACTAATAAAACACAAGATTCGTAATTTTTGAAGAGTTCAGGAATTTAATATTGATTTTACCATTGAATGAGATCAGAAAATCATTCAAAATTAAATAATCAATAAAATATTGATTTCTAAATTTTATAAATTCCTAAAAATAATAAATAAAATTATAAAATAATAAAAAAAATTAGGACCAATTTTAGCATTTATGAGAATAAATATTTAATTAAAATCATTTTAAAACAAAATAATGCCATACAGTTCAATAATTAATTATACCATTAAGGTTCGTATTCAACAATTACCCATACATAATAACAAGGCAACACACAGCTAACAGAATCATCACATATTTTATTTATTTCATAATTCGATAATTACATTTAAAAATAGAATCTGAAAATAGGTTACTTAGCCGCTAAGTAACTATATAACGATACAATTTTATAACCAAATATGGATAATTATCAAAATAGAGCTTCCTATAAAATACTTTATACAAAAATAAGGTAATAATGTCTCGCCTTTTGAGACTATGGATTTTTATCGATATATGAAATGATTTTCGTATCGAAAATTTTATGTCGGGACTCATATGGGTCAAACCGTATCCCGGATCGAAAAAGTCAGAACACGAAAAGTGTTCAGAATTATCATATTAGGTTTGGAAGGAGTTTTTAGAAGAGTTTCGGGTTGTAAAAATACAAAAACGGTTGAAGTGAGACGATTTCTGATTCTAAAAAGTAATTTTATAATCACATTAAAATAATCATTTTTGATTCTATAAATCCTTATAAAATCACATAACACTCCAAAAATTACCAGAAAATACCAAAGTAATCTATATTTTATTCTGGATAATTAACGATTAAAATATCTAAATTTTTATCCGAGAGAGCGGCCAAGATAGCTTTAGCTTCGAAACGAGGTAACAACATTGAGATTCACTCTTCTTACATGTCCTTACTTGATATGATCAACACTAGAGGGGATCAGTATCCTTCTAATGCACATCTTGACTCTTTTGATCATTGCAACACATGGCACAACATAGATTACAATAAGTTAAACATACGTTATAATGTTCGTCCTCCTCTTAGACTAATTCCGGTTGACAGTGGCGATCGTACTTGCCACTGGAAACCCGATACTCTTTTCGTTTACACAGATGCCCTCAATGCTGGTAGGTTTCCTTTTCATCCCTTCATTCCCCACCTGTTAGCAGATTTGCAAATCAGCCCTTGTCAGCTTCCTCCAAATGCATGGAGAAATATTTTATGCTTCATGGTCTGTTGTCTTAGGGGGGCTTTCCTTTTTCCGTAGCTATATTTAGGAAAATATTCCAATGCTATAATAGTTCTTCTACTATATGTGGCTGGGTTTATGTTAAACAAAGGCCCAAGTGTCGCCATTTATTTTTAATAATGCCTCTATCCCTGATAATAATCCTCACTGGAGGAATAGTTTATTGGATTAAGGTGGGAGAATGGGGACTGGGGCGCCCTTTTCAGATCTTCCTTTGGGAAGGTTAGTGATGGTAGCCCCAAATCCATTCACCTAACTCCCGAGGAAACTCATACTTATAGTGAGCTCATTCGAGATGACGGTGCCACCACTAGCTGGACTCTTCTAGAGGAGTTTTCACTTATACAAGTGGGGCTCTCCTCAGGGTATATTTCTTCCCTTCCTGTTTTTACTTTCTTTCATGCATTATTGACACCACTTATTTTTTTTTCTCTTGTTTTGCAGCTGCTAAGGAAATCAACAAGGATAATGTGCCTCTCGTTGAGGAGACTGCGAGGATGAAGAAAGCTCGGCTTGCGGGACTAGATACCTGGGGAAAGGCTACTGAGCCTAGCTTCTTAAGGAAGCATAAGGAGCTCATGGTGGAGGCTTCTTCTGGGGGAAATGAAACCCCAAGTACACTCATTATTGATGCTGCTCCTGCATCTGTTGCCACTGGGTCCTTCCAGCCTCTTTGGGGATTCTGTCGCGGGGACACTGTGGTTGGATCCACTAAACATGCGTATGATTGGTCCTACCATGGTGTGACCCCCAAGGATTTTATTGACGTGGTAGCTACCCCCGACCTGGAGAGTATAAAGCTCATGGGAGCTCAGTCCCTGGCCTCGGTATGACCATTCCTTGAATTTTTTTTTTCTTTTTACTTATAGCATTTTCTTTCCTTATTATATCTTCGTTTATTGTTTCGTTTCATTCTAACGCCTACTTCCATGGCGCTGTGAGGCAAGCTGAATCATGGAAGAGGGCTTCTGATAAAGTTGATAATGCCCTCAAGAAGCAGCAAAAGAAGTATGTTGCTTTAGAGAGAAAGTTGAAGCATAAGGAGGAGCAGCTTGGAGAGTCCAACGCTGAGCTGGTTGTACTAAGATTGACAACTACTTGGACTCGGAGGAGTTTACCCAGTCCATGAGGGTGAGGGACGACTCGGTGTTCCCTGGGTTTTTTAAGACTGGCTGGGACACGGCCCTTGGGACCGTGACGAGGCTTACCCTGATATTAACCCAGCGGACTATGTCTGCCCTGATGACGAGGCTTTGCTACAGAGGTTCCGCACTCGAGTGGCCGTCTCGGATCGTATTCCTCAGGACCCGCTTCTTCCTGCTCCCGAGTCATCTTCTAGGCCTGCTGCAGATGATAGCTCCTCCTCCTCTGGGACTACTGAGACTTCCAGCGAGAGCGGCGAAGATGATGATATGGATGCTGAGGGCACCTCTGCTCCTTAGAGTTTTTCTAGCCCTGCGTAGCTTTTTTATTTTACTTTGTCTTTGAGACTTGATTTATCAGACTTTGTATTATTTATTTGAACCTGTTTTATTTATCAAACTTTATGTTTTCATCTCATGCACTTAGTTTACTTGTTTAGCCACTGGAATTCAAACATATTTCGAAAACTTTCTGAATTTCCCAAATTGTTGGGATTCATCCCTTACACAAGCCTTAATAAACCTCAAAATAAAACTAAAACATGTAAATCCTAAGCAAGCAAAGCTTCAAGGTGCTTTTCAACCTACTTGTCATCTTGACAAGTGAGAATCGTGCTCAACCATTTTACAAATAGTAAATCTTCAGGTTTTGTGCATGCCAAGTTCTCGGGACTTCAAAACCATCCATAGTCTCAAGCTTGTAGGTTCCTCTACCCTGAACACTTTTGACCTTGTATGGCCCTTCCCAATTTGGGGCAAGTTTCCCTTTCTGCCCTACACCAGAAGCTTCTACCTTTCTCAGGACTAAGTCACCCTGTTTGAAGAACCTTTCCTTAACCCTTAGGTTGTAGTAGAATGAAGCATTTTTCTGATATTCCACTATCTTCGTATGTGCCTCATCTCGTACTTCGTCGATTAGATCCAGGGCTAACCTTTGCCCTTCCTCATTTTCCTCAACATTGAAAGCTTGAATCCTGGGAGAGGAATGTGATATTTCTACAGGAACAACTGCTTCTGCCCCATATGCTAACATTAAGGGAGTTTCTCCAGTTGAGACTCTACAGGTAGTCCTATAGGCCCATAGTATTGGGAGTATTTCATCCACCCATTTATTCCTCGACTTCTCGATCCTCTTCTTTAGTCCATTCAGAATTATTCGATTCGCCACTTCTGCTTGCCCATTGGCTTGCGGGTGAGCCACAGAGGTGAATCGTGATTCAATTTCATTCTCCTCACAATATTTCTTGAATTCTTCATTGTTGAACTGCGTTCCATTGTCAGTGACTAGGATGCGGGGAATTCCATATCGGCACATGATATTTTCCCACATGAATTGTGCAACCTGCTTAGTTGTGATTTTGGCCAAAGGCTTGGCTTCAATCTACTTAGTAAAATAATCAATGGCTACAATCAGGAACTTCCTTTGTGTCGTGGCCATGGGGAAAGGCCCAAGTATATCCACTCCCCACATAGAAAAGGGGATAGGTGAGTTGATGGAGGTCAACATCTTGGGGGGTTGTCTAATAACAGGTGCATGCTTCTGAAAGCGGTCACACTTCTTCACATACTCTTTGGCATCAGCCATCATTTCTAGCCAATAGATGCCTAAATGGGTTATCTTATGAGCTAGTTCTCTGCCCCCCAAGTGTTGCCCACGGATACCTTCATGCACTTCTTCAAGAGCCAAGCGTGCCTCATCGGGCCTGAGATATCTTAAATAAGGAACTACATAAGATCTTTTATACAAAATCCCATCTATCAAGGACTATCTTAGTGCTCGAACAGCCAACTTCCGTGCTTCAATAGCATCATTTGGCAACCAACCGGTTTGAATATGGATCTTAATGGGATCTATCCATGATGTCCCCAGACCTATAGGAGCTACAAGCTTAACATCAATGCTCCGTGTCTTCAGAACACGAAAGTATACACTTCCTGAACTTTCCTCTATCTCAGATGAAGCAAATTTTGATAATGCATCTGCCTTAGCATTTTCCTCCCTTGGAATGTGCTCAACATGGAATTCATCGAATTGGGTCATCACATCCCTTACTAGGCGGACATACTTAGCCATCGTATCATCCATTGCCTCAAAATCTCCCTTTACATGGGATATGACCAGTTTCGAGTCTCCACAGACCTTTAAGTTCTTGAATCTAAGTGTCCCTACTAAGCCAAGGCCAGCTATCAGAACTTCATATTCTACCTCATTATTTATCATTGGGAAGTCTAACTTCATAGCATATTCAATCAAGAACCCATCAGGGCTTTATAAAACTAACCCTACTCTACTTGAATTTGGTTTTGATGCTCCATCAAAATAGAAAACCCAATATTCCTTCTCCTTATCATCCTTTTCTTTGTCCCCCTTATCAACTTCCTTGTCTTGAGGTATGGTATCTACCAGCCCCCCGACTTCTTGGTTGGGTATGGTATATTCCACCACAAAGTCAGCCAATGTCTGGGCTTTTATTTCCGTTCGTGGCTTATACTTGATATCAAATTCTCCCAACTCTATTTCCGATTTGATCAGCCACCCACTAGCCTTGGGAATATGAATAATATTTCTCAAGGGATAATTTGTTAGTACTTCAATCTTATGAGCCCGAAAGTAGGGACACAACTTTCTTGAAGCCATTACCAAGGCTAAAGCAAACTTCTCAATAGTTGAATAATGCAACTCAGCTCCATGCAGAATCTTGCTAACATAGTATACGGGTTTATGGATTTTTAATTCCTCCTTAACCAATACAGCGCTCTAGGCATTCTCTGAAATAGCCAAGTACAAGTATAAAACTTCAGGAAAAGCTGGCTTGGCCAATAACGGGGCCTGGGCCTTATATTTCTTTAATTCCTCGAATGCCTTCTAGCTTTCCTCACTCCATATAAAATCATTAACCTTCTTTAAAGACATGAAGAACGACAAGCACTTGTCCCCAGATTTGGAGATGAATCGTCCCAACACAGCAACCCTTCCAGTGAGCTTTTGAACATCTTTGATAGTTTTTGGTGGCTCTATGTCTAGGATTTCCTTTATTTTGTTGGGATTGGCCTCGATTCTTCTCTTGGAGACCATCAATCCCAAAAAATTTCCAAATCCTACTTCGAAAGCACACTTTGCAGGATTTAACATCATCTTGTGGTATCTCAGGACCTCAAAAGCTTCCCTCAAATGGGTTATATGGTCAGTATTCACTAGACTCTTGACTAATATGTCATCAACATAAACTTCCATGGTCTTGCCAATAAGATCCTTAAAAATTTTATTTACCAACCTTTGATAGGTGGCTCCTGCATTCTTGAGATCAAATGCCATAACAAGATAACAATAAACACCAAAGTCAGTGATGAATGATACCTTTGGGATTTCATCCTTATGCATCTTGATCTAATTGTATCCACTAAATCCATCCATGAAGCTCAGCATCTCATGTCCAGCAGTGGCATCTATCAAAGTATTTATCCTTGGCAACGGGAAACAGTCCTTAGGGCATGCGTCATTCAGATCAGTGAAGTCCACACACATCCTCCACTTTCCATTGGCCTTCTTTACCATTACAGGGTTTGCTAACCATTCTGGAAATTGTATCTCCTCAATAAACCCGCCTCTAAGAGCTTCTCTATTTCCTGTTTTATAGCTTCTTGCCTCTCTGGAGCAAAACTTCTTTTCTTTTGCTTCACCGTCTTCTGACTCGGATACACATTCAGCTTGTGAATAATCAATTTCGGGTCTATGCCTGGCATATCAGCTGCCGACCATGCAAACACATCACTATTTTCTTGCAGAAATTTCACCAACTTCCCTCTAAGGGGCTCCTCTAGTGTGGCTCCAACAAAAGTCACTTTCTCAGGATCATCGGGAGCTAAAGGAACTGAAACCAAGTCTTCTACTGCCTTCCCTCTTTTCACATCATTTTCTCGGATATCCAGATCTTCAATAGGCAGAACTTGCCCCCCAACTCCATCTGCCCTCAGAGAGGCTACATAACAACTTCTAGCCATTTTTTTATCTCCTCTCTTTTCTCCAATCCCATTCCGGGTGGGAAACTTCATAACTGAATGGTAGGAAGAAGGGACTGCCTTGAAGGCATGTATCCCTATTCTCCCTATGATAGCATTGTAAGTTGAACTAGCCTTCACCACCATAAAGTCCAACATATGTGTTGTTTGCCTTCGTTCCTGTCCTATGGTTGTTGGCAACTTGATTATCCCTTCCACGGGGCACTCCACTCCCACAAATCCATATATATGCATATCGGTCGGGGTTAGTTGAGAATCATTATAACCCATCCTTAAAAAGGTGTCATGGAGTAAGATATCCACTGAAGCACCATTATCCACAAGGACCCTCTTAACCGCGCTGTTTCCTATTATCGGTGTTATGACTAGCGGGTCGTCATGGGAAAATTTCACACCCTCCAGGTCAGAATCATCAAAAGCCATTGTTACTCTTGTCATGGCCCTCTTCGGGGCTTCCCCAACAATATGCATAACTTCTGTGGTATATGTTATCCTGGAGTTCTTGGATAATCCAGCAGCAGTTGGTCCTCCACAAATTTTGTTTATCACAGACCCTCGGGGTCGCGGTCCTCCAAAGATTGCATTTATAACCGGTCCCCTAGGCTTGGGATTACGCCCCTGATCGTCTTGGTCCCTCCTACGATCTTCAAAGTCCTTTCTTCCATTGTTATTCCTATCTCTTCCTTCCCCAGTGTACTTGTTCAATCTTTCTTTCTGAATGAGGAATTCTCTTTCATCTTTCAGTTGCCTACACTCATCGGTGTCATGACCAACATCTTTGTGAAATCTACAATATTTGCTCTTATCTAGCTTGGCAGGATCAGCCTTCAAGGGTTTTGGCCAATGAATATCTTGATCTTTCTCGATTTCCATCAAGATCTGGCTTTTAGGAGCATTCAGCTTAGCGTATTCAGTGAACTTTTTTCTAGGTCCTCCCTTCTTTGGGGTTGAATCAGGGTTTTGCTCAGTTTTGGGATACTTGTCCTTAGAAACATATTCCAGATCAGTTTTTCACTTCTTGGCTCCAGTGGGCTCGTTACTCACTACTGTCTTCCTCATGCTCTCCTCCACTTTGATCTACTTCCCGGCCCTATCTTGGAGCTGCAACATGCTTTTAGGGGGCGCTTGGCCAAGGACATCTTGAAGAACTCATCCCTAGTTCCCTGTTGCAGTGATATCATGGCTACCTTGTCATCAAGGTCCGAGACTTTTAAAGCTTCCTTTGTGGAACGATTTAGGTACTCTCTCAAGGATTCCTTCGCTCCCTGCACAATGCTCATGAGGGATGCTGAACTTTTCTCATGCACTCTCCCGCTGATGAACTTCTTAAAAAAAGCCTGACTTAATTCTCTGAAGGACCCAATAGAGTTCGGGGGCAAATAAATATACCATCTTTGAGCCATACCCGACAGGGTTTGAGGAAAGGCCCAACACTTAATAGCGTCATTCACGGGCTCCAACAACAGTGCATTGGAGAATGTCCTAACATGATTACAGGGAACTTCTGTGCCATCATAACCTTTGATAGTGGGCATCTTGAACTTCCTTGAGATATGGGCATTCATTATCTCTTCAGTGAATGGTGGAGTAGGATCATCAGGATCTCCAAGGGGAAGAAGATTGCTTGGATCAGCTCTTGGGATTACAGCCCTTCTTTGTGACGGACCATCCAGGTCTATGATTGGAGGAGGATTTCTCCCCCTAGGTGGTAATGGGGGCCTGGGAGCCTGGTGCGCCCCCAAGTCGCGCTTCAGCCTTTGAATCTCAGCCTCATTGGCCTTGATTCTCTCCGGCACTTCTTGGGGATTCACCCCTTGGGTGCTCCTAGGACGTTGGTTACCATCAGCCATCGGCTCTTTGCCAGCACGTCTCCTTCTTGGGGCCACTTTATCATTCGAAGATTCAGAATCTCACTCAATATAAGGACCAAAAAATTCCTGATCCTCCGGGATAGGAGCCAAACCTTGTATGTAAGGGGTGTTTTCCCCCATGCTTCACTCCGTCCAGCATGTCCACTTCCTCCAACCTCGGGGTAAAGGGGCATCCCATAAGGGGGGTTAGTGGTCACAACAATTGAATACTCATATCCAACGGGTCAAGAATTCACAGATGTATATAGTTGTTGAAGTTGGGGATTCGTACCTTGAGGAGCCGGGGGAATCGTCCCTTGAGGTTGAGGTTTAGTTGCCCTTACCTGGGCTCCTCCTTGGGTGGAGGCATAGGTTGAATGCGGAGGTACCTCCACGGTTGACAAAATCGTTTGGGTTGTCCCAGCTGATGTTCCTCCTTCTAGGGCGCTGCTTCCTCTCTGTGTTCTCGCCATGGTTGTTGTTGTGCTTTCCCACAGACGGCGCCAAATTTTATGGATCAAAACTAAAGTATAATAATTGTTGTATTTATTACTAGGGAACGTGAGCTTCGAGGCTCGATTTGACTGCTCTTGTGCTTCGTAACTCGATCTGCCTTACAAGATGCCTACGTACCTTGCTGTATGCCAAGGATCAAGTCAAAAATGTAGTTCTGATCTGTGGGGTGTGGCCCCTTATATAGATGTTGGGAGTCCTTGAATTGGACTTCGGTTAGAAGACTTGGTGGGCAAGTCTCAGAATTAGAATGGACTTTGGAGTCCTAAGAGGTAGGAAGCTGATTCCTTATCCCACCAGGTTCCTTGCAGACCAATCTACAAGGATTTATTTCTCCACTAGGACTCATCTTATCAGCTGACTTATCCCTTATTAATTAATTACAAAATTAATTAATATTCAGGGTTTTAGGCCTTCTCAAGTGGGCCTAGCTGTTGGCCCAATTCTGATATGATTAATGCAACATTAATTATATACCCATGCCTTATTTTCTTTCCTATCAGTTCTAATTATGAGAATCGTATTAGATACGGATTTTGAATTGGCTGCTGCAGATTTACTGAAATCTGGGTCTGGTGTCCGATTTACGCAAATGAATACCCTATTCGATAGGTAAACGAGCATCTGAACAAAACTGATAGTTAAAGCTATCATCGACTCGTCTGTAAGGAGTTTGACGTCATTTACTACCCGTAGACGGTGATTCTTATTTTTTTGATTTGATTCTGATTTTTCTGATTTTTGTCATAATTCTTTTATGATTAGATCATGGATAATATGATATGTTAAGATCCGATTATGTGTTTTAACATGCTTTTATGTGTTGTATGAGCATGGTGGATGGTTATGGCCTTTTGACCTTAGTGTAATGGTTTTGGTTTTAAATACGACTTGCATGTCGTTAATCTTTGTAATCATAAATCTCAAATGTAACTCGAGTTATTCTTGTAAGTTCATTAGATTAGTTTTACTTTCAATCATTTAATGTAATTGAAGACTCAAGAAGGCTATCCAATGGAGGTGATTCAAAAAAGAAGATGAGGCATACAAGAAGTTTAAACAAAGAAGAAGACTTATGTAATAAGTAGTTGTATTTATTTCCATCACCACATTAGATTGACCTTGATCTTTATCATGAGCTTGATAAAGATCACATAGGATGGGGCCATAACCAAACACATTTACTTTATTGCACTTTATATATTGATGTATGAATGTATGTATAGAATAGTTAATGATGGATGCTTTAATTACATTAATCATGCATGAATGTATGTATTAGATACGTTACCCATGCCATGCCTAAACAATATAAAATATGTAACGACTCAAAATTTTAAAATTTATAAACGATTATGAGATTATCGTGTTTATGAAATACGGAATGAAATATAAATCTTCTTTTATTTCCGATATGAGGCGATTTTGTCAACAACGGGTTCATAGAACTTGTAAGGCTGGAGGTTTTAAGCGAGACCGATGTGACTCCTCCACTACCTGGAAATCAAACCATTGACGAGTATTGATTTGAAGTATTTTATTCATGGAAAAATTGGGAATCTCTTTATGATGTGATCATGATCGTTATAATACTAACGAAATCCTAATGTTTATATTAAGTTATTTAGAAGCCTTCCAATATGTCCAACGCATTAACCCCTAGATCGATAAGGAGTGGGTTTGCCAGAGTGAAGTACTCTCATCTATCGTGGGACGACGTGTTGAAGTATATGATACTTTTTAGACCTTTGGGTTTTAACTTAACTAAGTTACCACAATAGGATTGTGAACTTAGAGGCATAAAGTTTGGTGAGATTTATTGGATAAATAAGAATAAATGTTTTTCCACTAAAATATCCAAGAGTTATATAGTTGATACAATTGACAAATATTGTCTACCTTATTGAATCATGTTTTAGGAGTAAAGCCAAAGCTGAACTAAAATGTTGTGAAAATTTGGATCTTGGCTCACTAGAAAGTATATAGAAGATACTCTTTCCGAATTAATAGTTAGGGCTATTAATTTGATAAAATAGTGGGAGATATATATTTTGAATATATATGAATAATCACTTGAACATAATTTAATAATCATCTGTAAACTAATTTATCTTATGCATTTTAAACATTGTAGATATCAAATGGCAATCAATTCAAACAACTTCTCTGTGTGATCAGTCCTTGAGAACGACAAGCTGACAGGAACAAACTTCCTTGACTAGCTTAGGAATTTGAGGATAGTCCTCAAACAAGAGCGCAAGCTCTATGTGATATATATCCCTCGCCCTGCACCTCTCCCTGAAGGCGCATCCCGTGCTCAACATAATGTTTATCAGAAACATATCGATGATGACACGGATGTTCAATGTCTCATGTTAGCGACCATGAGTGCTGAACTTCAGAAACAACATCAGAATATGGATTCTTATGATATGATTGAGCACCTTAAACGTATGTTTCAAGCACAGGCTTGTCAGGAGAGGTTTGATACTTTCAAATCGTTGCATGCATGTAAGCAAGGTGAATGTCATCCGGTTGGACCGTATATTCTAAGGATGATTGGGTATATTGAGTACCTTGTCAAGTTGGGTGCCCCGATTGCTGTGGAGCACCAGATTGACCTAATTTTGTAATCTTTAAACATCAGTTATTCTCAATTTATGATGAATTACAATATGAATAAGATAGATAAGAACCCTACCGAACTGTTGGCTATGTTGAAAACTGTTGAGACCAACGTTCAGAAGGCATCCCCTGCTCCCATATTGATGGTGAATAAGGGGAAGGCCAAAGGAAAGGGTAAATGGAAAGGCAAAAGGAAGATGGGATCTAAATCGAATGCCAATCTGACACCTGATCCGACCAAGGCTTTGAAGCCTAAAGGCGGTGTTCCAAAGGTTGGTGATTGTCACTATTGCAAGAAACCAGGTCATTGGAAGAGGAATTTTCATGCTTATTTGGAGGATCTGAAGAAGAAGAAGGCTGTTGTTATTGCTGCTGATTCAGGTATTTATGTTATCGAAGTCAATTTATCTAGTTCTACATCTTGGGTATTAGATACTGGATGTGGTTCTCACATTTGTATAAATGTGCAGGAACTGCAGGGAAGTAGGACATTGGCGAAGGGAGAAGTCGACCTACGAGTTGGCAATGGAGCAAAGGTTGTTGGTTTAGCTGTAGGGACTTATCTTTTATCCTTGCCCATTGGGCTTGTTTTAGAACTAGATAATTTTTTTACGTGCATGTGATTTGAAGAAACATTATTTCGGTTTCTTGTTTGGACAAGAAAGGTTTTTCGTTTTTGATTCAGAACAATAGTTGTTCCTTTTCATTCAATAATGTTACCTACAGGGTTGCACGTTTGTTTAATGGTTTATATGTTCTTGATACAGATACTCCTATCTATAACATAAATAATGATAATAAATGTATTAAGATGAAAGACTCAAATCAAACATACCTTTGGCATTGTCATTTAGGTCACATAAATGAGAAACGCATTTCCAAATTCCATAAAGATGGTTACTTGGATAAGTTTGATTTTGAATCATACGAAGAATGCAAATCTTGTCTCATTGGTAAAATGGCTAAAGTTCCTTTTACCGGACAAAGTGAAAGGGCCACCGAACGATTAGGACTTATATATAGTGATGTATGTGGTCCAATGTGCATGATGGCAAGAGGTGGCTTTTACAACTTCATTACTTTTACAAATAATTTCAGTAGATATGGATATTTGTATCTTTTGAAGAACAAATCCGATTCTTTTGAAAAGTTCAAAGAATACAAGGCTGAAGTGGAAAAGCAAACAGGGGAAAGTATAAAAGTTCTATGATCAGATCGTGGAGGAGAATACTTAAGCCTCGAGTTTAAAGGTTTCTTTAAAGAGTGTGGTATCGTATCACAACTTACTCCTCCTGGAATGCCTCAGTGAAATGGAGTTTCTGAGAGGAAAAATCGTACCTTATTGAACATTGTGCGATCGATGATGAGTTTAGCAGATCTTCCAATAAGTTTCTGGGGTTATGCTGTAGAAACGGCTGCATATACACTAAACCGAGTTCCAACTAAATCAGTTCAAAAGACTCCATATGAGATGTGGACTGAGAAATGTCACAACATGTCTTTTATGAAAGTATGGGGATGTGAAGCGTTTTTGTAACGCTTGGTGTCTGACAAGCTGGGACCAAATTCGGATAAATGTTATTTTGTGGGATATCCTGAAGAAACTAAAGAGTATAGTTTCTATAAACATACCGAGAACAAAGTGTTTGTTGCTCGAACTGCTGTATTTCTTGAAAGAGAGTTACTTTCAAAGAAAATTAGTGGGAGGACTATAGATCTCGATGAAGATCGAGTTGTACAAAATAATATTGAACCAGAGTTGGAAAATGGGCATGAAGTACATCAAGATGTTCCTGCTCCGGAAATACAGGTTGTTCGTAGATCTAGTAGGGCTCATCATGAGCCAGAGAGATATTATGGATTTCTCTTGACTCAAGATGATGATGTAATGCTCATAGATAATGATAAGCCTCTTACCTACCAAGATGCTATGAACAGTCCAGACTCCGAGAGATGGCTAAAGGCCATGAAATCCGAAATAGAATCCATGTATCAAAATAAAGTATGGACTTTAGTTGATCCACCTGAAGGGGTAAAACCTATAGGATGCAAGTGGGTTTTCAAGAAGAAAACTGACATGGATGGTAAAGTACAGACCTATAAAGCGTGACTGGTGGCAAAAGGTTTCAAACAAGTTCATGGTATAGACTATGATGAGACATTTTCACCAGTTGCTATGGTCAAGCCCATCAGGATTTTGCTAGCAATAGCTGCTTACTACGACTATGAGATTTGGCAAATGGATGTCAAAACCGCTTTCTTAAATGGGAGCCTTGCATGATACAACCTGAGGGTTTGTCCATCCCAAGTTTGATAAGATGGTCTGTAAGTTGCTTCGATCTATTTATGGATTGAAGTAAGCCTCAAGGAGATGGAATCTTTGTTTTGATGAAACAATCAAAGAATTTGGCTTTATTCAAAATGAAGATGAACCATGTGTTTACAAGAAGGTTAGTGGGAGCCATGTGGCATTCCTAGTACTATATGTAGATGACATATTACTAATAGGGAATGACATACCTTTTCTACAGGCTGTTAAGACTTGGTTGGGAAATAGTTTCTCGATGAAGGACTTAGGTGATGCTACCTATATATTAGGGATCAAGATCTATAGAGATAGATCAAGGAAATTAATCAGCCTAAGTAATAGTACATACATTGACAAAGTATTGCATCATTACGGGATGCAAGAGGCAAAAAGAGGATATGTCCCAATATCTCATGGGATATTGATTTCAAAAGATAACTTCCCTAAATCATTAGTTGATAAGGGCCGTATGAGCAAAGTTCCATATGCTTCGGCAATTGGATCTATAATGTATGCGATGATATGTACTCATCCTGATGTTTCGTATGCCTTAAGTATGACAAGTAGATACCGGTCTAATGCTGGTGAGGGTCACTGGACAGCTGTCAAGAATATTCTTAAGTACTTGAAAAGGACTAAAGATTCATTCTTGGTGTATGGAGAAGATGAGAAGCTGGTTGTAAAGTGTTACATTGACGCCAGCTTTCAGACAGCAGAGACGATTCAGTATCTCAGTCAGGTTTTGTGTTTTGCCTTAATGGAGGTGCTGTAAGCTGGAAGAGTTCAAAGCAAGAGACAGTAGATGATTCTACAATGGAAGCTGAGTATATTGCTTCCAGTGAAGTAGCCAAAGAGGTTGTTTCGATACGGAAATTCATAACGGGACTTGGTGTGGTTCCATCGATCACAGATCCAGTTGATCTTTACTGTGATAATAAAGGAGCCATCGCACAGGATAAAGAACCAAGGTCCCATTCCCGGGCAAAGCATATACTTCGGAGATATCACCTCCTTCGAGAGATTAATGAAAGAGGAGATATATATATATATATGTATATATATATATGTAAAGTGCATACTGATGATAATGTTGCAGACCCACTGACTAAGGCTTTCTTGCAGCAAAAGCACGAAGGTCATACTAGTTCCATGGGTATTAGATACATGGGTGATTGGCTCTAGTGCAAGTGGGAGATTGTTAGTGTTTGTGCCCTAGAGATAACACTATTATGTTTATATTATAGAACATTTGGATTATTAATTATGATTATATGGATTATTCTTTAGTAATTTACGATATCTTTATTTTTTGGGATAAGATGTTATATTAATAAATGTCCTTGGAATATGATATGTAAATCTATATCTCTAAGTACGTGACTTAGAAATGAGATTATGAGAATAGTATTGATATTCCTAAAGGTCCCTAGTCAAGTATTATTGTTAAGGGACGATAATAAATACATTGAGACTAGTGTGTTTGTTGGATAATGATCACATCTCATTGATCATAGGTATGGTGATACTAAAGTCAAAACACAGGCACATCTATTAAATACATGGTGCTGGATTGACCCGTTGTGAGATACTACATGTTTATAGTGTCATAAGTTAATCTCACAGTGATAATGATGTATTGGTCCTTTGACCTGAAATCATTATATTTCTATACGAGAATTAATATACTTTGATACTATTAAAAGTTATCCTTGATTGGGTAATAATAAAAGTAGACATTTGGTACATTATAAATCGTATGAGAAATATGAATGATCTAGATGGGATTTAGCCCTCCTTTATTAAAGGGGTGATATTATTGGCCTCTTGATTGAGTAAGACTATAAAATGCATGGTCGTGCTCGAATACTGATTTGTTTAATAGTTTACTCATTGATCAAGGAAAGAAGGATTGAACGTTAAAAGAGGATGACATAATGCATGCCTCGAGTTTGATGTATAATATAAGGCTAAATGGATTATATTATATTATACATTATTCACGAAAGGTTTAATTGATTACCGATTTAATTATTATTACTTGGGTAACAATGATGTATTACTAGATGTTGCTCGTTGTTAATGATTTTAAATTAGATTTAAAATTGTTGCCAACGTAATAATAACTTAAGGGTCGCACAAAGAATGATTGGAGAATTATTTAATTTAAATTCGGATTTAAATTAAATGTAAGTAATTTGAATAATTTGTTATTAATTAAGTGTGACTTAATTAATTAAATAAATTGGAAATTCGAATTTAATATTAAATCTGAAATTAAGTTATTGGATGATTAAGTGAGATTTAATAATACAATAATTAGAATTTCGAATTTGATAATAATAATAACTCTAAAATCCGGTTTAGGGTTGGAGGCCCATTAGCTCTTGCCTATATAATATCTTTTTCTAATAGAATTAGGGTTACACGTTTTATTTGATAAAACATAAACCCTAGCGGCTTGAAAGAGAGAAGGAGAGAGCAAGAAGGCGGCCTCAAGAACGTGCTAGTACACACCCATCCTCCGAGCGATCATTCGTGTGGATACCTTCAAGGCGTAGATCGTTCCAGAGATGGGCTACGTGGTGATCATTCAAGACCTCCATCTTTCCATTAACGTAAAGCTTCTTAAGGTAAACATACTGAACTACGAATTAAATATTGTTTTTCGCATGGATCCTGTAGAGGGTTTCAATTTTTAAAATTTAAATTTACATTTTTCGTTGCGTTTATGTGCCAAAAACCCTTCAGATAAGGCCAATGTGGGGGTCATTGAAAATCTTCCTCCGCCAATCTCAGTTAAAGGAGTCCATAGTTTTCTTGGTCATGCGGGTTTTTATCGGCGATTCATCAAAGATTTCTCCAAAATCTCTAAGCCTTTGTGTAATTTTCTGGAAAATGATATTCCCTTTAAATATGATGAAGAATGTCTAGCTGCTTTTGTAAGCTTGAAAAAGAGTTTGACTATAGCACATGTGATTACTGCACTTGATTGGAATGAGCCCTTCGTGCAGTTGGACCAGTTCTTGGCCAGAGGAAGCAAAACGTTTTCCCTATTGTTTACTCTACTACTAAGACCCTTAGTGGTGCTCAGCTAAATTACACTACTACAGAGAAGGAGTTGCTGGCAATTGTCTATGGTTTTGAGAAATTTGGATCTTATTTTCTTTGGACAAATGTGATAGTTTACACTGATCATGCTGCTATTCGATATTTGGTCTCGAAGAAAGATTCAAAACCTCTCTTGATTCAATGGATTCTCTTATTTAAGGAATTCGAACTGGAAATCAAGGACATAAAAGGTATAGAAAATTAAGTAGCAGATCATCTTTCATGCTTGGAAGATCAAGGAAAGGCTTCACTGGACAAGACGTTGATCAATGAATCTTTTCCCGATGAGCAACTTTTTGGGTTACAAGAAGAAGGACCATGGTTTGCAGATATTGTGAACTATCTTGTGAGTAATGTTATTCCCCCAGAACTCTCTTATGCTCAAAGGAAGAAGTTTCTACATGAGGTGAAGTGGTATCGATGGGATGAGACGTTCTTGTTTAGACAGGGAGCGGACCAGATTATCAGACGATGCATTCCGTATAGTGAGACGGAGGGAATCTTGCGCGACTTCCATTCTATTGTGTATGGTGGACATTATGGTGGAGAGAAGACAGCTGCCCGTATCCTTCAAGCAAGATTCTTCTGGCCTACTTTGTTTAAGGATGTTCATCAGTTCGTATCGAGATGTGATTGCTGCCAACGAGTTGATAATATATCCAAGAGAGACGAGATGCCTCTTAAAGTGATCCTAGAAGTTGAGATTTTCGATGTTTGGGGAATCGACTTCATGGGGCCTGTTAGGAATATGTGTATTAGTTTGATGATAAGTTAAGCAAAACACTTAAGTAGAAATCTAGTGTTTGTAGCCTCAACGGATAAGACCATCTTGGCTATCCGTTGAAGGAGTAGCCTTACTTAGCAATAAGTTTGGTATTGTAGCACATTTCACTCTCTGGTTTCAAGCTGTAATTCTTAGATGTTGTTAGGAAATAATCAGTCATGTTGACTACTAATGGATGTACAAATAGGAGGGCTAATTGTAAATATTTCATGCCTTGTAATTTTGTATAAGTGAAGAAGTGTCAACGGATATTGAAGACCTTCAACGGATAAGAAACAAAGCTTCAACGGATGTCTCTAATGCTTCAACGGATAATATCCATCAACGGATAAGTGCTTCAACGGATAAAGCTTCAACTGCTAGAGCATCAACGGATAAAGCCATCAACGGATGAAAGCTTCAACGGATGCTCAGTCTCATAGCAGTTGATAGTGACAGTTAACAAAGCTGACAGAGGCACTTGGAGTGACAGAGATGTGGTAGCCTATTTCAGGAACAGTAGAAAAAGCAGTCGTTTTTAGTCTGGTTCAAAATGGAAAGTCAACAGATAATTCCATATTACACTGGATAAAAATGGAATAGAAACAAGTGGAGAACTATTTTCTTATTGTACTTTATCTTTGTCTTCACTTGTAAACTTGGTGATATATAAACCAAGTAGTAGCTAGTAATTAGATGTGAATTTTCCCTGAGCTGTTTAGAAATATCAAGAGAGAAAATCATCTAGTTTGTACTAGGAAGCAGCTGTGATTTAATTTTGAATCACAGATTTTCTGAAATAACACATCTCTAGTGGAACAACAAATCCACCAGAAAAGTTTTTAAGTTCTTTGTGTTCATTACATTTGTGTTTGAATATATATCTGTCTGCATCAGCTCCAAGCAATTCACACACATTTGATCACTCAAACACTTAGCCTTACAAACTGCTCAAAACTTGAAAAAGTTTTGAGATTTACATTCAACCCCCCTTCTGTAAATCTCATTGTTAGTCCACTGGGAATAACAATTGGTATCAGAGCAAGCTCTTAACATATAAAGAGTTTAAAGATCTATTCTTCTAACATCATGAGTGCACAGAAGAACTCTCCTGTTACCATCATGAATAGGAAGGATATTGGTGTAAAGATTCCAGTCCTGGAAAAGGATAATTATCATCACTGGAAAGTGAAGATGCATTTACATCTTCTTTCTCAAGATGAAAGCTACATCAACTGTATTGAAAATGGTCCTCACATCCCTCACAAGGTAGCCACAGCTGCTACTGCAACAGTTGCTGTTGGACAGTCTATTCCCAAGCCAAGAGCAGAATGGACTATTGAAGACATGGAAGAAATCCGCAAGGATAAGAGAGCCATGAACATTTTGTTTAATGGCTTAAATCAAGATATGTTTGACAATGTCATCAATTGCCAAACTGCAAAGGAAGTTTGGGACACTGTACAAATCATCTGTGAAGGTACTGAGCAGGTCAGAGAGAACAAAATGCAGCTTCTTATTCAACAGTATGAATATTTTCACTTTGAAGAAGGTGAATCATTAAATGATACCTTCAACAGGTTTCAGAAACTGTTGAATGGATTGAAGCTGTATGGTAGAGTGTACCAAGTCAAGGATTCTAACTTAAAATTTCTTAGGTCTCTGCCAAAGGAATGGAAGCCCATGACTGTCTCTTTGAGAAACTCTCAAGATTATAAGAACTTCACACTTGAAAGATTATATGGAATTTTGAAGACTTATGAACTTGAAATGGAGCAGGATGAGCTGTTGGAAAAGGGAAAGAGAAAAGGAGGAACAGTTGCTCTTGTAGCTGACTGTGAGAAGATGGAAGCCAGGAATGAGGAGAAGACAATGCCAAGTCTCAAAGTTGGCACAAGCAAATCAGAATCAAGCAAGGGTAAAGAGCAAGTTGTTGAGGATGAAGACAATTCTAGTCAGGATGAATCTGATGATATTGAAGAACATTTGGCCTTTCTGTCCAGGAGGTTTGCAAAGATGAAGTTCAGGAAAAACACAAAGTTCACTAAGCCAAACAAAAACATGGTGGACAAATCAAAGTTCAAATGTTACAACTGTGGCATTAGTGGACACTTTGCAAGTGAGTGTAGGAAGCCAAATTCTGAGAAAAAGAAATTTGAGCAAGTTGATTACAAAAAGAAGTATTTTGATTTGCTCAAACAAAAGGAAAGAGCATTTCTCACTCAAGATGATTGGGCAACAGATGGGGCAAATGAAGATGATGATGTGGAATATGTCAACCTAGCCCTGATGGCTAATTCTGATGAAAATGAAACTAGTTCATCAAGCAACCAGGTAATTACTACTGATCTCACTCAGCTCTCTAAACATGAATACAATGAAGCCATAAATGATATGACCAATGAATTATATCATTTGCGTGTTTCCCTTAAATCTCTAGCAAAAGAAAACACTAGGATCAAGGAGAATAATGTGTTTTTAAGTGATAGGAATGCTGTGTTAGAGGATCAGGTAATTGAGCTTGAAAAGATAAAACTTAAATGCCTGACTGTTGAGAGTGAACTAGCAGAAGCTGTTAAGAAAGTGGAAATTCTTTCTAAACAGTTAGAAAGTGAGCAAGAGGTAATCAAGGCTGGAAAACATCTAGGGATGTCAGTGTTCAGATTGCAAAGGTCCAGGGAATTGAATCATTCTGTGAGGATGCCTGGAAGAAAAACAAAAAGAAGTTAGAATTAATTGATGGATTGTCAACGGATGTGGAATCAACGGATGATGAAAGTTATCCGTTGAAGGAAGAAAAGGAGCATCCGTTGAAGGCTCATCAACTAAAATAGGCAAGTTCTTTTAAAAATAAAAATCTAAATAAAAAGAATGATTCAACTCTCAAGAACTTTTTCAAAGAAGGAGCTAGCACATCCAGAGATGTTAGTAAGGTGAATATAGGACATATGACTTTAGATCAGCTAAAAGATCGACTTAAGTTGGTTGAGGAGAAGAAGGAAACTAAAAGAAAATCTAAAAGAAATGGGAAGGTAGGGATTAATAAACACAACAATTACACACCTGATAGGTATGCTCCTAGAAAAAGCTGTGTGCATTGTAAAAGTGTTAATCACCTATCTGATAATTGCAAATCTGTTAAAAATGCTCCCATGCCTTCAAATCCCTCCATACCTAATATGTCTATGTCATCTCTGCATGCTATGCCTGTTATGTCTCACCAGAATCCCCATGCACATTTTGCAAACATGCCATACATTAACAATCCTTATTTTACTGCATTTAGTATGCCTCAAATGCCATACAGTATGCCTATGTGGAATAACATGCTTGCACAACGTATGCCTTATCAAATTCAATCAAATATGTTAAATGATTCTGTGACTAACCCTACACTTCAACCAACCACATCTGAGACCAAGGTTGACCCAAAGTTACCTAAGTCAAAAGATGCAGGAGGAATGAAGTCTAGGAAAAAGACTAACAAGGGTGGACCCAAGGAAACTTGGGTACCAAAATCAACTTGATTGACTTTGTTGTGTGCAGGGACAAAGAAGGAATCTATGGTACTTGGACAGTGGTTGTTCAAGACACATGACAGGAGATTTCACCCTGCTCACAGAGTTTAAGGAGAGAGTTGGCCCTAGCATAACCTTTGGAGATGACAACAAAGGATTCACTATGGGATATGGCTTGATTTCAAGAGAAAATGTCATCATTGATGAAGTTGCATTGGTTGATGGTCTCAAACATAATTTATTGAGCACCAGTCAACTATGTGACAGAGGGAATACTGTTTCCTTCAATTCTGAAGCCTGTATTGTCACAAGTAAAAAGGACAATAAAGTGGTTCTAACTGGAGTTAGAAAAGGGAATGTGTACTTAGCTGACTTCAACTCTACAGATGCAGAATCCATTACTTGTCTTCTCAGCAAAGCAAGTCCAGTTGAAAGTTGGCTATGGCACAAGAAGCTGTCCCATTTGAATTTCAAGACAATGAATGATCTAGTCAAAAAGGACTTAGTTAGAGGAATGCCTCTAGTGGAATTCACAAGGGATGGACTGTGTGATGCTTGTCAGAAAGGAAAGCAAAAGAAAGTATCATTCAGTAAGAAGCTTGAATCTGCAATTGATGAACCACTGCAACTTCTACACATGGATCTTTTTGGACCAGTCAATGTATTGTCAATTTCAAGGAAAAGATACTGCCTAGTGATTGTAGATGATTTCTCAAAGTTTTCATGGGTTTATTTTCTTGGATCAAAGGATGAAGCTAGTGAAATCATCATCAATCATATCAAGCAAGTCAACAATCATCCTGATTTCAAAGTAAGGAATATTAGGAGTGACAATGGAACTGAGTTCAAGAATTCAACCATGAAGATGTTCTGTGAAGAAAATGGGATCATGCATGAGTTCTCAGCTCCAAGAACTCCACAACAAAATGGTGTGGTGGAAAGGAAGAACAGATCACTAATTGAAGCTGCAAGGACAATGCTTGAGGAGTCAAAACTCCCAACTTATTTTTGGGCTGAGGCTGTTAACTGTGCATGTTACACTCAGAATATTTCTCTAATCAATCAAGCAAAATGCATGACTCCCTATCAATTATTCAAGAGAAGAAAACCAACTTTAAACTTTCTACATGTCTTTGGTTGCAAATGCTACATCTTAAGGAATCAATCTGATCACAAAGGAAAGTTTGATGCAAAGGCTGATGAAGGAATATTTGTTGGTTATTCTGCTAGAAAATCATATAGGGTCTACAATCTAAGAACCAACATTGTCATGGAATCTGTACATGTTGTGTTTGATGATAAAAAGATTGATGGACTAACAGATGAGGGACATCATGAAGGACTCAAATTTGACAATATTGAGATATATTATGATAATAGTGAAGATGAGAATGATGAAAAAGGCATCTCAAGAAGAAACCAGAGTCTACCTTTGGATAATACACAGAATGCTGCATCCGTTGAAAGTCATAATTCAGCTTCTGTTGAAAGAAGCAATGCAGCATCCGTTGAAAGACAAAGTGCATCATCCGTTGAAGTTCATAACGAAGCATCCGTTGATCACAGTCTGTCAACGGATAATCAATTCACCTCATCAGTTGATAGAACTCCCAATTCCTTTCAAAGGATCAGCAACTCGGGGGGAGTTTCAACAAATCAACATTCTATCTTACATCATGACAATACTGAGGCAACCTCATCAAGGGCTAATCTACCACCTCAAAGGAAATGGACCAAGAATCACCCTTTTGAACTGATCATTGGTGATGCTACATCAAAAGTACAAACTAGAAGGGCTACTCAAGATGAATGTCTGTATAGTAGCTTTCTATCACAGGAGGAACCTAAGCGAGTGGAAGAAGCTCTTTTGGATCCAGATTGGATTTTAGCAATGCAAGAGGAGCTAAACCAATTTGAGAGGAACAAAGTATGGAAGCTGGTACCCAAGCCAAAGAACAAGAGTTCTATTGACACAAAATGGGTATTCAGAAACAAGATGGATGAAAATGGCATTGTCATAAGGAATAAAGCCAGATTGGTTGCCAAAGGCTATTCTCAATAAGAGGGAATAGATTTTGATGAAACATTTGCTCCAGTTGCCAGACTTGAAGCCATCAGAATCTTTCTAGCCTATGCAGCTAATGCCAATTTCAAAGTCTATCAGATGGACGTCAAGAGTGCATTTCTAAATGGGGAATTGGAGGAAGAAGTTTATGTAAGCCAACCTCCAGGTTTTGAAGATCCAAATTTTCCAGACCATGTGTATTATTTGTTGAAAGCACTCTATGGACTAAAGCAAGCACCTAGAGCCTGGTATGAGACTTTATCAAAGTTCCTTCTAGATAATCACTTCACAAGAGGTACTGTTGACAAAACTCTCTTCTTTAGAAATGTTAATGGCTCTAAGATACTTGTACAAATTTATGTAGATGATATTATATTTGGATCTACAGATGATAAACTTTGTAAAAAGTTTGCTAAATTAATGCAAAGTAAATATGAAATGAGCATGATGGGAGAGATAACTTACTTTCTTGGTTTACAAGTTAAATAAGTTAGTGGTGGAATTTTCATTAGTCAAACTAAATATATTTATGATCTTTTAAAGAAGTTTGACTTAATAGATTGTTCACCTGCAAAAACTCCCATGGCCACTGCCACTAAGCTTGAATTAAACAAGGCTGAAAAGTCTGTGGATATTACAAGTTATAGAGGCATGGTTGGCTCACTTTTATATTTAACTGCTAGTAGACCTGATATTATGTTTTCTACTTGTCTCTGTGCTAGATTTCAAGCTGACCCTAAAGAATCTCACTTAGTGGCTATTAAAAGAATTTTCAGATATCTCAAGGGGACTCCAAATCTAGGAATTTGGTACCCTAGAGAGTCTGGTTTTGATCTAATTGGCTACTCAGATGCAGATTATGCAGGTTGCAAAATAGACAGGAAAAGCACAACAGGCACCTGTCAATTTCTAGGGAACAAGCTTGTATCATGGTTCAGCAAGAAGCAGAATTCTGTTTCCACATCAACAGCTGAAGCTGAGTACATTGCAGCTGGTAGTTGCTGTGCACAAATACTATGGATGAGGAACCAGTTATTTGACTATGGTATAACTGTTGACAAAATTCCAATATTCTGTGACAACACAAGTGCCATTGCCATTACTGAAAATCCAGTGCAGCACTCAAGAACCAAGCACATTGATATCAAGTACCACTTCATTAGGGAACATGTGATGAAAGGTGCAGTGGAACTTCATTTTGTTCCAAGTGAAAAGCAGATTGCAGACATATTTACCAAGCCACTTGATGAATCAACATTCACAAGATTAGTAAGTGAGTTAGGTATGCTTAACTATTCATAATCTATGTCATCTATGTAATCTGTCTTGTAGCCTAAAATGAATTTGCTGCAAGAACAAAGTTGGCTTTAATCAAGACTTATCCTGTCAACGGATATTCCCTATCCATTGAAAGCCAAAATTGTTCTATCAACGGATATTCATCATCCGTTGAAAGACAAATACATTTCTGGTAATTTTATCCTTCAACTGATAAAATGGTGTTGTTCATCAACGGATAACTATTTACCTTATCCCTTGATGTGTCACGTCAGTGAGTCACAGCCGTTGATTCTTTTACTCAACCGTTGATATAGATATACAGTGTTGTATGTATTTGTATTTACGGTAGTTTTCAGAATTTCTACAGTTTTATTTATTCCTGAACGGCTGTCACTTACTTAAAAGTATCATTTAATTATTTTATTTATGTTTTAATTCAAGAAAGTATAAAAGCCCAATTGAATTCTTATTTTCACTTTACGATTTCTTGCAATTATCATTCTCTTTCTCTCTCAATTCTCAAGTTTTTCTCTGCAACCTCTACTCACAACAATGGCACCAGTAGTCAAAATTATGTCTCAAATATGATTTGTTTATGAAAAGAATAATTTCATAGTCTTGGTTGAAAAGAATGAAGCCCATTCTGATTATCACAAGATGATGGACTTCATCAAGAACTGCAAACTGAGCTATGCAATGCTGGAAGCCCCAACCATCTACTGTGAAGTGATTGAGGAAATTTGGACAACTGCAGAGTTCAACTCCACAGATATGACTATTGCCTTCTCTCTCAAAGGTATGGACTATTGCATTAATTGTGATGATATACAATCTTGCTTTAAGTTGCCTGAGAATAATGCCATGACACCACATACTGATAAAGATGTCTCTGCAATGCTAGATTCCATAGGCTATGCTTTTGATTCTGCTAGCTTAGGTAGTATTAGAAGGAAAGGCCTTAGGAAAGAATGGAGTTTTCTTGGAGATGCCTTTATTAAGGTTTTCTCTGGGAAGATTAGCAATTTTGATGCTATCACTTCATCTCTTGTTAATATGCTCTATATGCTAGTTTCTGATAGGTATTTTAATTTTAGCAACTGTGTTATGCTAGAATTAGGTTCCAGATTAGGCAACAAAGCTAATAGACCACATAACATCTACTTTGCTAGATTCTTTATGTTATTGGCTAACCATGTTGCTGAAGGTTTGGTTATATCCAATGAGAATAATAAACTCAAATGTTGGGCACAAGAGAAAAGGGTCCTTGCAGACCTTTTGAGAATGAACCTCAACAGCCAGGTGCCATTGGTATACTTGCCAATCATGAATGCACCACAGGTAAGTGAGGTAAATGTTTCTATAACTCCTACTATTTCCAACCCCAATGTTTCTTTGCCTTCTAGTGTGGCTATGGAACCTGTGTCTTTGTCCAAACAGGCTCCTACCAAAGCCACCAAATCTAAAGTTTCCAAAGTCAAGTCAAAGAAACCTACCTCTGTTGTTTCTCAAAAGACAACAGTTGTAACAACTACCATAAACCCTGAAGGGAGTGAACAGGGTGTGAGTGGTGAGGGGAGGGGTGAACATCAAAAAGCCCCCCAGGATAAGGTGGGAGAGGTGAGTGGTACCCAAACCATCCAATCCACAGTCTCTCAAAAGACTGTGGTGGTTCAAAAGGAGTCCAACACATCCCTAGTTGCATCCTCCCAAAAGGTTGTAACTATTGAAAATAGTCCCCAACCAGGGACACAAAACAAAAGAGGGAGGGACACTGAAACCACACATTCACCATTTAAAGCCTTTTCAAGGAAGAAGAAGGCCAAGACCCTAGTTTCCACACAAGGGACACACACAGCATAGATACATCCACCTGTATCTGTGCCTTCTCAAATTCAGCTTGATGTGATTCCAGCAAATGTGAAATCACAGCCCCATTCTCTCAATATAGAAACACACTATTCATCAAACTCTCCAACACCCTCTCTGGATGTGGATATGATATTCACATCAATTCCTGATTCTCCCTCATTAAAACTCAGGGAGGAGCCCCACTCAAAACTTGGTGATCATCATCTTTTAGATGATTTGTTGGATCATCAGCCAATTCTTTCAGATGTAGTTGCAGAATCTGTGTCACCACACTTAAAATCAATCCACACAGATTCAACAATTATGTCACTTTCTATATCTACATCTTTTCCTTCTTCAACGGATATCTCTCATCCGTTGACAAGTGGTTGTTCTTCAACGGATAAGCTTAACAGCAGTTATCCGTTGATACCATCAGTTTCCACTTCAACGGATACTCCCTATCCGTTGATGGCCTCTACACACTTAACAGAAACAATTCCAACTGTAGAGGACATGGCAACTGTACAATCACTTTTAGGCTTGAGGGAAGGGAGTGATTTTTTGAGTGAGAGGTTGGGTTGCTCCCAGGCAAAAGGAGAGGTTGAGAGTCACCAAATGCATGCTATTTCTTCCAGCATGGCAAAAGTAAGTGAGAGGAGTGCCACCTTAGAAGGTGAAGGTGAGGGTGTGAGGGTGTGTGTGAGCCAAGGGGGAGCCCCTGATGCAAGAACAGAGAGAAATTGAGAGAAAGGCAGGTACAGAAACTATAAGGGTGGATCCAGCCATTGCTAGTGAGTTAATGAAAGTGGATGATGCAGATAAGGAAAGACAATTTCAGCAACATTACAAAGCTGTCATTGATAACATTTCCTTGGATGCTGACACTTTTACTCACCCTGTTTCAGCCTTTCAATTTTTGGCTGCTCAGGGCAATGTGGAGGCAGAACAGACACTACATATTGTACACACTTCAGAATCTCTTCTCAGAGACAAAGCTGTTGTCAACAGGCTGCCTTCTCAAGCTGGTGAGCCATCTGAAGAATTTGGAGTAAATTCTAATGATGATGACTCTAATTCTTTGAACGAGAGCATGAACTTAGGGGGAGTAGAAGGCCCAAGTTCTGCTCCTGCTCTTCCTGAATGGGCACTGGCCAAATCACCAACACCAGGAGAATTTGGTGTCACTTTGGTCAGATAAGTCATGACAATTCAGAAGGCCTTTCAGGAGACTCAAGATGCTGGTACCAAAGCAATTCTTCAAGCTCATCTGGAATCTCTGCATCTCTTGCAGTTGCAGCATTACCAGCAAAATCTAAGTGTGGATGAGCTCAAGCAGGACATTGCAGATCTGAAATCCTACAATGCTGAGAAATTGGATTCAGTTATACCCTATGGTACTATGCAAGATTTGTTGGGGAGACTGAGGAAAGCATCTGATGCTGACAAGAGGCTGGCCAGATTGGAAGATAGGGTTCAAATCATTGAAGACTCTATGGTCACCATTCTTCAGAATCAACAAACTCAAACAAATCTACTCATGCAGCTGGCAAAAGCACAAGGCTTGACCCCTACCCTTGATGATAACAAAAAGGGGGAGAATAAAGGGGAAGGGGAAGGAGAGCCATCTACAACAGTTCAGATTTCTCAAGTGCTAGTTCCTGTCATCACAACTTCTCCACCAATTCAAGTCAAAGGACAGCTAGATGGAATTGATCTAATCCAGATAGCAGCAGCTGAATTACAAGTCAAAGAGCAAAGGAAGAAGATTGATGAAAAGATGCAACTAATATTTGGTTCTACAACTTCTCAATCACAATCTGTGAAGCATAGCACAAAAGTGGAATCAATTATTATGGAACTCAAGCCAGTAGGGAGGCATAAGGATGGAGAAACTTCTTCCAAAGATCTGCAACCTATGGTTCTCAAGCCCTACAACAGCTTCAACAAGGACTCTACAAAGAACCCTCTAAGCCTTGCTCAAATGAAAGGAGTGGATTTTCCTCTTCCAAAGCCTGATGAAGACAAGCTTTTGGGTAGAAGTATCATAAAGCTCAAAGAGAACATGGATGAGGCTGTAAGGAGGAACATGGCTGTTATCTTTAGAGAGGGAAAGAGCATCTATGTGATGCAAGGACATCCTAAATTCTCAATAGCCAAGAGGGAAGAAACCAAGAGGTTGAAGGAAGAAGCCAAACAGCTAAAGGCTAACAAAAGAGCACAAGCAAAGCTTGAAAAACAGCTAAAGTTAAGTCAGGCTGAAGAACAGAAAGAAATTGAAGACAAAGGTGAAGATAGAGCTATGGGGGACATGGTTGGTACTGAGATGGAGGAAAGAAGTAAGGAAGAATGGAAGAAAGGGAATAGAAAGAAGGTCAATGCAAAGAGGAAGATGGTAGATGAGACTGAAGAAAACCAATCAATATCCAAACCACTACCCTCTATTCCTGAACCCATTGAGCCTAACCCCTTCATAAACATTCATGGTGAACCAATCATTCCTAAGGAGGAACCAATTGATTGGGACACCATCAAATTGCCCACCTTCCTAACCTCTTTTACACCATCAAAGAAGCAGAAAAGAAGAATCAAATCAACACCCCCTAAAGCCTCAATCAAATTCACACAGAAGCCTAAGCCTAAACCTCAAACCTCTAAAGATGATTATGTTCACATCTGTGACATAAAAGAATTTTCAGACATTGAACTCTATCTGGATGAGCTGGAGGATGTAAGGGGAATAGCTGCCTACAGACAGCTACCAGAAAGACTAGTGTTCAAATACAAAGTAGCTGGGGAAAGAACATGGCCTCTTCACAGAATTCTGAATGAAGGCTACTCTACCTTGATTAGAGTCTACTCAGCCATACAAAAGGATTCTGGCTTTACCAGGACTGCCAGGACTGAGATTCTCAACAAGATTGCCAACATAAGGAAAACTTGGAGGGAGCCCAATGTCTTGCCTAGAACTTTACTCATTCAAGAGAGAGGTATTACAATTCACAAATCACCTCATTGGTTGATGGAGTTCAGAGACAACAAAGGAGTCAGAAGATTTTTCAGAATTGAAGATCAGCTAAAGATTGCCAGTAATGAAACTCTCAAGGATATGCAGTCTAAGTTAGATATTAATGAAGAAGATGAAGCTGAATTCTACAGACAACTTCAACTTCAAATAGAGGAGAATGACAGGAGGCTAGGAAAGAAAACCAGGGATCAAAGGAAAAGAAAGTAATTTGCTCAGGCTAAAGGAGCACCCTTGGAAACAATGTATCTCTTCAATTTCATCTCAGCATATACACTTTTGTAGCACTTTTGAATTTCTGCTTTGTTACAGTTTATATATTTGTTAAGTGTTTTGTTATCATCAATATAAACCCAAATTTATGCCTACAGTTCTAGTAGACATAAATAGTGGGAGATTGTTAGGAATATTTATATTAGTTTGATGATAAGTTAAGCAAAACACTTAAGTAGAAATCTAGTGTTTGTAGCCTCAACGGATAAGACCATCTTGGCTATCCGTTGAAGGAGTAGCCTTACTTAGCAATAAGTTTGGTATTGTAGCACATTTCACTCTCTGGTTTCAAGCTGTAATTCTTAGATGTTGTTAGGAAATAATCAGTCATGTTGACTACTAATGGATGTACAAATAGGAGGGCTAATTGTAAATATTTCATGCCTTGTAATTTTGTATAAGTGAAGAAGTGTCAACGGATATTGAAGACCTTCAACGGATAAGAAACAAAGCTTCAACGGATGTCTCTAATGCTTCAACGGATAATATCCATCAACGGATAAGTGCTTCAACGGATAAAGCTTCAACTGCTAGAGCATCAACGGATAAAGCCATCAACGGATGAAAGCTTCAACGGATGCTCAGTCTCATAGCAGTTGATAGTGACAGTTAACAAAGCTGACAGAGGCACTTGGAGTGACAGAGATGTGGTAGCCTATTTCAGGAACAGTAGAAAAAGCAGCCGTTTTTAGTCTGGTTCAAAATGGAAAGTCAACAGATAATTCCATATTACACTGGATAAAAATGGAATAGAAACAAGTGGAGAACTATTTTCTTATTGTACTTTATCTTTGTCTTCACTTGTAAACTTGGTGATATATAAACCAAGTAGTAGCTAGTAATTAGATGTGAATTTTCCCTGAGCTGTTTAGAAATATCAAGAGAGAAAATCATCTAGTTTGTACTAGGAAGCAGCTGTGATTTAATTTTGAATCACAGATTTTCTGAAATAACACATCTCTGGTGGAACAACAAATCCACCAGAAAAGTTTTTAAGTTCTTTGTGTTCATTACATTTGTGTTTGAATATATATCTGTCTGCATCAGCTCCAAGCAATTCACACACATTTGATCACTCAAACACTTAGCCTTACAAACTGCTCAAAACTTGAAAAAGTTTTGAGATTTACATTCAACCCCCCTTCTGTAAATCTCATTGTTAGTCCACTGGGAATAACAGGGCCATTTATCTCGTCCTACAACAATCAGTATATTCTTTTGGCGGTTGATTATGTGTCCAAATGGGTCGAGGTGAAAGCGTTACCAACCAATGATGCTAAGGTGGTGATTAACTTCCCTCATAAGCAGATATTCACGCGTTTCGGCACTCCAAGAGTTATAATCAGTGATGAGGGATCGCATTTCTGCAATCACAAGTTCACTACATTAATGGAGAGGTATCACGTGAATCATTGTATTGTCACAGCTTACCATCATCAAACTAATGGGCAAGCTGAAGTGTCTAATCGGGAGATTAAACGTATATTGGAGAAGGTGGTTAGTCCATCAAGAAAAGATTGGTATTTGAAGCTAGATGAAGTTATTTGGGCATATAGAACAACATTCAAGACTCCTTTTGGTATGTCTCCTTTTCAGTTGGTGTATGAGAAGGCGTGTCATTTTCCTGCGGAGTTAGAGCATAAAGCATATTGGGCTTTGAAGATGCTAAATCTTGATATGGAAGCTGCTTGAGAGAAAAGAATGCTTCAACTAAATAAACTCGAGGAGTTTCGACTACAGGCTTATGAAAATAAAAAAGTGTACAAAGAGAAAGTCAAGAGATGGTATGATAGGATATTAGTGCACAAGTATTTTGTGCCCGGTCAAAAGGTTCTATTGTACAACTCTCATCTCCGACTTTTTCCGGGAAAATTTAAGTCAAGGTGGTCAGGGCCATTCACGGTCAAAACTGTGTTTCCACATGGAGCTGTGGAGATTTTTGATACGCATCCGGATCAAGCGTTCAAGGTGAATGGGCAAAGATTGAAGCATTATTATGGAATTATGGCGAACCGCGAGGTGGTGAGCGTCGTCCTTTCAGCAACTTGATTCAAAGATTCACGTCAAGCAAGTGACGTAAACCAAGCACTTCGTGGGAGGCAACGCATGTTTGTTGTATAGTTGCGTCGACAAAAGAAAAAGTAAAAGAAAAAATAGAAAAAAAATCCAGGAGCATGGTGTGCCCGCGCTAGAAAAGGGGCGGCCGCGCAGAAATGACAGAAACACGGTGCGCCCGCGCGAGAGAGCGGGGCAGCTACGCGGAAGATCTGAAAAAAAGAAGGAAAAAATCAGAAAAAAAACAAACTCAAAACCCCAAGCCCAATTCGAATTTAACCCTTTTTGTACCATAATCCAACCCTAATTTCTATTTTAAACACTACTTACACACAAAATCCTATTTTTCTAATGGCACCCAAAAGATCAAGAGTCATGGTCAATAGCAGCTTTAGTCCCTCATCTACCGAGGATTTGAGTGCTGGTGGCGCGGTGGCTAGATTTTCTTCTCCGGAGGCACAAGCTGAGTTTAATAGATTGATGTCAAAATCAATTACGAAGGAGAAGGGTTTCTTACCCACTGCGAGATATGGAAACCTCTTGGAGATGATTACTGAGATGGGATGGCAAACTTTCTACGAGGTACCTGTTGCTGTCCCGATGAGCATTGTTCGGGAGTTTTATGCGAATGTAAGGGCGGATAAGAATGGGTTTTCTGTGGTACGTGGTTTAACGGTGGATTACACACCGGCGGCTATTCGTAGGGTTATGAATCAACCCGCGATAAAGCCGACATAAGAGGAATGGGTGAACAAGTTAGGGGAGGATTTTGATCTTGATCATATTGTGGCTGAGTTGTGTGTTCCGGGAACACAGTGGAAGTGCAAGAGGGGGGACGAATGAGCCGCTCACTATTTCGGCGGCATGTATGAACATGTATACTCGGGCATGGAATGCTTTTGTGTGTGCAAATAGTATGCCTTCTTCTCATCAGCATGATGTTACTGTTGATCGTGCTATTCTACTTTGGGGGATCTTGAATGAGGAGTATGTGGATCTTGGCCATGTGATATATCAGAATATGCTGCGGTTTCTGAAAACCAGGACATCAGGAGCGATTCCTCATGCCTCTATTGTGACGAAGCTTTATGTTTCGGTTGGTGTTCATTGGCCCGAGTTGGAGTAGTTGCAGATGCCGAGCGCTCCTATTGATAGCTCCACGATCACAGTGATGTAGGAATGGTATGGTGGAAAGGCTGATGAGAAGGGTCTGGGTTACACTTATGACCATCTGCCAGGAGGGTAGCCAGCCGATCAGACTTATGCTGGTGGTTCTTCTCCGGCTAGACGTGCAGCTTGGAGAGCCGCTCGTGGAGAGGCTAGTTCTTCGCGTGCTCAGCAGGAGGAAAGGGATGGTTCTGGGCTGGACGATGCGTAGTTTCGGAGATTGGACAGACGCATGGATGCGATGCACGACATGCACAGTCATTTTGCGGCCGACTTGACACAACCTTTGGGCACTGCTTTCCGAGCCACTGGTGTTGAGGTTGATTGACCGGTGTTTGGTGCTGATTTTGTGTTTCCGCCAGATGATACTCCACCCGAGGAGGGTGAACTTTCTGATAACTACGTATGCCTGAAATCTTTATTATTACCTTCAATGAGGACATTGAAAATTTTAAGTTTGGGGTTATAATGTAAGGATTAGTTTGTGTGTGTCCATATAGATTCATATAGATTCATGTTGCATGTTTAGTTGTATTTTATTCGTATTTTTGCATGATTGTTTATATAGGTCATATTTGTTTGCATTTTTTTTGTGTTATTATGTGAGTCCATGTAGTTGCATTTACATGCATATAACATGATCCCTTAGGTTGAGCTATTTCTGATTGATTTGTTGATGTTGATGTGAGTGTAGTGATGACGAATATAGGGTTGTTTAAGTCTTAATGAGTTGATTTGCATGCCCAAAAAAAATTCACACAGTCTTATAGGTTGCTTTTGAGCTAGATCATGATCATACTTGTTTATTTATTGAGCTAGTTTGCCGGTTCATATTTTTATGAGTAGTCTAGGGTTGAATGAGATGGAGCGAAACACACTCATTCAGAAATCATAAAAAAAAGAAAAAAATATATGTGTTTATGCATAATTGATCAAGAGTGAGCTCTTTAGTACTCGAGTTATAAAGTTCTAGGGGACTTTGTTCCTAGTGACCTAAGGATTTGATAGTCCGAATCTGCTAACTTAACGCTCGTTACATGGGTATTATTGTATAAGTCTTTTGGGACCTCATTCATTGCACGGTCAAATAAGCATTTTTGTTGTGTGTTCAATAATAACATGAATCCTTGTATAACTCTAGCAGGAAGGAGGTGTTGTGAGCCATTATGCGTTTAACGTCTATTCTTTTTATAATCTTTTGATGTTTTGATGATAGTGAGTTATGGTTATTGATTTAGTATCAAGAGTATATCTGTTAAGCATCCACACACGGATGTTTCTAGTTTGTGAGTTGATTTGTGAGATTTACTCGAACTCTGTTCAGAGTCATTGCATTCTTAGAGGCATTAGCTTGTTGGTTGGTTATGGATATTCTGAGGGGATCGATTGCATTATCATTTAGTTGCATTCACGTAGTTCTATTCATACATTAGTTTATTTTATAGTTTTTGAGTCTATTTATGCTTGAGGACAAGCATCGATTCAAGTTAAGGGGTGTGATAAGTGGATTTTCTATCTACGTGGAACGCTTCATTACAAGCTTAAGTTGGTGTTTTGGACTCAATTTATTGGTATTTTTAATGTGTTTTTGTGTTTTTGCATTACAGGCATTAGTTAGATGAATAAATGATCTTTTCAAAGAAATATGCTTAAAATAGATCAGAATTGGAAGCCTAGGACATTCTCAAGTTGAAGATCATCTCGATAGCTTTGCGTGGAGTATTAAATCATCGAATTCTGACGAACGGAACTCAAACTTCAGCAAAAACAAGGAATTGGAGTTAAGGGACAGAAGCTTGGCGCACCGGGGCGGAGATGCGGGGCGGTCGTGCCAGAGAAGTAGAATTTGCGCACGCCTGCGCGGGAAGCGGTGCTGGCGCACGGGTTGCCTAGCCTAAAATCCCGTTTTGAGTACGATTGTGAGATTTTACGAGCCCAGGTCGTCCAAAAGCATATATAAACCAATAATACTTCATTTTTAACAAGATGGAGCCAAAAGGAGAACAATAGGAAGACCTAGAGAGCACAAGACGGATACGGAGAAGAATACTTTTGTATTCATTAATATAGTCGATACTTTGGATTCTTGTTTTCATTGGAACCCATGGTGACGATGAGTTTGATTATGAACTAATCGTTGTCATGGGGTTCTAACAAATTTATCTATGGATTTCAATAGTAAATTGTTTTATAATCTTTAGTGTGTGGTGATTTACGATTTCCTAGTTTGGTTGTGCTTATTCGTCTTTGATGCGTAGCTAACATCTAAGATTGTTTGTTAATCTCCATTGAAGCGAAAGTGAATATAGAGGTTTAGAACTTGCCATGCTAGCATAGGTTAATGTATGAATTGACATGCATAACTCGTGGGTAATTTTAACCATCTTCTTCAACCTATGTAATCAAGATAGATAACATGCTCCTAAACCATTATATTTTCAATCTTTATAGACATATAGGGACTAAGCATAATTGGTGTCTATTAAACTTCTATCTTAATTGTGGATGTTTGATAGTAGGGTATACATACAAAGAAAGTTAGCGCATACTAATTTCGTGTTATCTGATTAGTTGTCATCACCATAACATGCTAGGGTAAAAGAACGAAACTTTGAATGAAGTATTTAATGAAGTTAAAATCCCATATTTATTCTCATATAAATAATTCAATCTTAATTCTCTTAGTTAATGCTAATTAGTATAATCTCTTAGTTAATCAAAACTCAATTTGTTATTTGTCTTAACATTGAACGATAACCATACATTATTGCATAAGTGCATAATCTAAAATTAACCTAACCAGTCCCTGTGGGAAAAAACTTGATATATATCTTATACTACTTTTTATCACGTACACTTGCGTGTATTTTCGCGTTAGAATTACAGCGAACAACAGTCATATGGGTTGACTGTATACAAAAGGAATGTGGCAGCCTGTAATCAGGATTATGAAGATCAAGAAGCATTTCCATTTCCATGCTAACTTGAAGAAATACAAAGATGCTGGATGGAGAAATGAAGAAATATGTGATTAGACTTAGACATGTTTATTTTACTAGTTTGTCTTTTTCACATGTAACTTGGTGATATATAAACCAAGAGTAGCAAGTAGAAAAAAAATCAATCGATTGAAAGAACTGAGAAATAGATAAGGCATAATCTATTAAGAATTTTGAAGTTATCTCTCTGTAATTCACTTGTAAGCAGCTGTGTGCTTTTTGCATCACAGAGATCTTCTACATTTATATATATCTCTGATGGAAACAACAATTCACAAGAAAGTTTTTAAACATCCTTGTTTATTTACTTTATTTTTGAATACTTGAATATTTCTTATCCGCATTTAGTATATTTATACACAGTTATATTAGATTGGCAAGAAGTTTTAAAGATTGTAAAGAAACCAAGAATTACATTCAACCCCCCTTCTGTAAAATTTACTTGTTAGATTGTTTGGGAATAACACATCATAATAAGGATTTTGTGCAAATGGCATATTAGCAAATTGTGCATTCAGATTCTGTACAGGGATAATGGCATGCTATTAATTGGTAATGTGGGCATGTTAGGAAAAGAGGGAGGTGCAGACTTGGGTGCAGGCATAACATATTTGCAATTAACAGACAGATGATTAACAGTAACACACTTAACACAGATTTTTCTAGGTGCATATTTTCCAGGTGTGTAGTTGTTATGTCTGTTAATTCCCACTTTCCCATTCATGTTGTTCTTCCTTTTAGAATCTGCCTTGACCTCAATTTTCGACAATATGTGTTAAGTGGAGTTTATGTCCACTTAAAATGCTCTATAAAGGCTTGGATTGATATTTTGTACTCAATTTATTTGTGTTTTTGATGTGTGTTTGCAGTGTTTTGCATCTCAGGCATATAACAGGGATCGAGGTAATTTAGCATTGCTTTGATGCTAAAATGGTGTTAGGAAGGTGTCAAGAAGATTGCTCGTGGAAAACCATCAAGAACTAGCAAAATAGAACAAGCAGAATCATTTTTTCCAGAAGGTCAGCGCGCCTGTGCTGTAGTAGCGTGCGGCCGCACCGCAGTTGTAGAAGGACATCACACCTACGCTGGTGAAGCGCCCGGCCGTGCCGTGTCAGGATTTCAGAATCCTGTTTCAATTATAAGACTATTTTCTGGGCTTCTAATCTGCATGGGCTACAATATAATGATAACTTAAGGTCATTTTCCACAAGAAGCACGTAACGGAGCTTAAGGAGAAGACAACAAGAATACCTACAGCATAAATTCAACCAAGGCGAAGAATATCTAGTTTATTCTTGTGATTCTTTATTTTAAGTTGTAATCTTGGATGTTCATTTCTTGTTTGTTGAACCTAATACTTTTGTTTAACGTACTTTGTTTATTATTCATTTTATAAAGACCTAGTTTATTATACCATGCTTTCATCGGAATCCACGGTGATGATGATTTCGGTTATGGGCTAATCATTATCGTGGGGTTCTAGCAGATTTACTTATGGATTTCAATAGTTAATATCTTTTGATACCTTAGTGTGTGGTGATTATATGATATCCTAGTATTGGTTGTGCTTATTCGTCTTATGAGCATCATGAACTTATAAGATAGCGTGTTAATCTCTAATGAAGCGACAGTGAATTTAGAGGTTTAGAACTTGCCATGCTAGCATAGGTTCATGTATTTGTTATGCATGATTCGTAGGTAATTTTAACCATCTTACTTTCCCTATGTAATTACAATAGATAACTTGTTCGTTAAACCGTTATTTTGTCAAATTCTATAGACATATAGGGTCTCAATATAATTGGTGTTTATTCAGCTTCTATCTCTTTTGTGGATGTCTAGTAGTAGGGTATTCGTACAACGAAAGTTGGCGTTTACTAGTTTTGTGTTATCTGATTAGTGTCATCACCATTGCATGCTAAGGTTAAGAACAAAAAGGCTATTGAATGAAGTAGTAATGAAGTTAGAATTCCATGTCTGTGTTATATAAGTAAATCAACCTTTTACCCTCTTATTTAATTGCATGTTAGTTAATAATCTTAGTTATAAACAAAACCAATTTGTTATTCGTCTTAGCATTGAATAATAACCATATCATTGTTGCATAAGTGCATTAATTGAAATTAACCTAAACCAGTCTCTGTGGGAACAAACTAGAATTAATTTTATGATCGCGTATACTTGCGTGAATATTAGCGCGTGTTTTCGTCCTAACAAGTTTTTGATGTCGCTGCCGGGGAATCGGTGTTAATTTTTAGTTTATGTGTTTGTCATCAGCGGTCATTAAAGTTCATTGACTCGGACATTGTTACTTACTTGGGTACTTATTATATTTCAGGTACTCTAGAGAGTGTGTATGCATACGTGTTCTCGGTCTCGCAAGAGAACACTAGATAAAGCGGAGGAAGTAGTTGAAGAAGTTTTTGTTGAGGAAAAAGCTGAAGAAGAAGCTCTAGTCATAATGGGAGATCAAGAAGCGAATCCTAAGGCATTGATGGACTATTCTAAACCGAAGATCAATGATATTCAGTCTAGTATTATCAGGCCATCCATCGCGGCTAACACCTTTGAAATCAAGTCGAGTACGATTCAGATGATACATAATTCAGTTCAGTTTGCTCCTATAGAAGATCCCAACATGCAAATCAGTGATTTCATCGAGATCTACGACACTTTCAAGTTCAATGGAGTTACTGAAGATGCTATTAAGCTGAGGCTTTTCCCATTCTCTCTGAGGGATAAAGCTAAGTGTTGGTTACATTTTCTACCACCATGCTCTATTACTACTTGGGAGGATCTTGCTCAAAAGTTTCTCACTAAATTCTTCCCTATAGAGAAGACCGCTGCAATCAGAAATGCTCTTACTCAATTTGCGCAGAAAACGGGAGAATCTTTGTGTGAGGCTTGGAATCACTACAAAGAGATGCTTATAAAGTGGTCTCATCATGGGATGCCTGACTGGATGATCATTAACTACTTTTACAATGGGTTGGGTGCTACTTCTAGACCCATGCTTGATGCAGCATCAGGAGGAGCCTTATGGGCCAAAAGCGACGATGAAGCTTATGAATTGATTGAACTAATGGCTGCTAATGAATACCAAAACCCAACTCAGAGAATGCCTCAAGGAAAAGTAGTAGGAATTCTGGAAGTGGAGACAGTTACTCCTATAGCTGCTCAGCTTCAGGATTTGATGATTAAGGTGGATTTTTGGCTAATTTTGGAGTTAATCAAATCACTAATGTTTGTGAGCTTTGTGCTGGTGCACATGATACAGAGCAGTGTGCTATTTCTAGTGAATCATCTCAGTTCATGAGCAAATTTCAGAGATCGCAGCAACCAGCTCCAGCCACCTATCATCCCAACAACCACAATCATCCTAACTTCAGCTGGAGCAACGCTCAGAATGCGGTGCAACAACCTTATCAGCCATATGCAGCTAAACAATACTGTAATGACCGAGAAATTACGCTTATATTATATTATAATAAAGATAAATTATGTGTATTATTATATGGTTAACTATGTCGAGTCGTTAAACCCTAATTGCTATGTGCTACGTGTTGTCTGTTTTGATCCGAATGTGTTTTGGATATTTATTGAGTGTTTTAACGTAAATTATATATTTTATATCAAAACCCGTACAGCTCAAACAGTGTTTTAAAAGCCCGTATTTCAAACAAAATCATTGGCCCTATTTTGCCAAAAACGACCAATACCATATCGCTATTCTGAACCCCTAGACGTTTTACAAATTTACCTTTTTCGCGAAAAACGACTTTTCCGGACCCCTACGGGTACCAAAAACCCCCCACAAAAATCACATTTTTATTTTTATATGATAATGAAATTATCATACATCATTTTTATAATATTCATAATTTTTGGGAATTTTTAACATTTATTTTGTATTTATTGGATATTTAAAAATTCATTATTAATACCCAAAAATAATAAAAATTGGGGCCAAATATTTTTATTAGGAGTGTAATTAGACCCTTAATTTTATTAGGAGTATTATTTTCATAAATATAAATACCTGAATTATAATTAATTATTTAGTTAATTATAATTAAAAATCAGAAAATTAAGAACTGGGGTTTGTTGGTGAAGAACACTCAAGAAATTCAATCATAGATTTGAAGGTGATTTCGGCATCCAAATCGATCATGTAAGTAACCATTTTGAAGCCCAGGAATCGTAGTTTCTGATTTTGTATTCGATTTTGGTGCTTAATTATTCGATTTTAAATTCATACTTTCGGGTTTTATTTTGAATTCGGGTTGCTTGATTTGTTGATTGTTTGATGTTGTTGTTGTTGGGAACGATTAGATCATCGAATTTCTGTTTGATCGACACCGATTTCGTAGGATTTGGTGTTGGCCGGAAAGCGGCGACGCCGCCGCTCTCTTCAGTCGGGGACGACGAGGACAGAAGGAGGACGAAGGGGGAGGTCGCTTGGGAACGCAGGAAGACGGGGCTGTATAAGGAACGCTCAGTATTGCCAGAATCGTGGCGTTGTTTCCGTTTTTGCTCGCCGAAAAAACCCACCGGAGCAACGCCGGTGGGGTTGTTCTTCGCGACCCGGGTTCGACCCGGTTCCAACCCGGAAATCGACCCAAGTTTGGTCCCCCAGAACCTAAATTCAATTCCTTTATTGTGTTTTTGATTTATTAATTATTTATTTTTATTTTAGTAAATCAAAATCAGATTTTAATAATTCTAAAAATCAATTAAAAATCAGTTTTAAATTCTGAAAAGTATTATAATTAATTTCTAAATTATTTTATTAATTTAGAAATTTGAATTTAATTATTTAATTATTTATTTAATTATTTATCTAATTATTTATTTGTTATTTATTAATTAATAATTATGTAATTAATTAATAAATAAGGATTAAAAATGATTGAATAATATGAATAATAATTTGTTAATTTGTTGAATATTGCGAATAACTCGTATCTATACGAGTATTGATTTGATAAGTTGGAATTAGTATTCGACCGATAATTTATTTATTCGAAGAATGTCGTAATGATTATTCGTAACGAATAATTAATTATAAATGATTAATTAATTATATAAGTTATAATAATATTAATAATAGTTCAATAATTATACGAGGATTGCGAGTAGCTCGTTTTTATACGAGTAGTTGATCGTTGAGTTAGATTATGGTGCGAATATTAATTATTTATTCTATAAATAGCGTATCAATTAGTTTTATCGATTATTTATCTGTAAATAATCGATCTAATCGAGTTAATGATTATAATTTGTAAATAATGGTAATAAATTGTAATTAATCCTAATAATTAGGGATTAATTATTTTAAAATACAATAATTATTACTTAATTATTTAAAAATTATAACTAAGGGTTATTTAATTATAATTAATTATTTATAATTGATTATTAATTAATTAAATCTTGTTTAATTTGTAGTAATTAAACCGTTAGTCCGATTTGAGTGAAACGAAGACATCTAGACTCAGAAAAATGAAACGAATCCAATAAAAATAATTGTAAATCATAATTTCTTCCGAAAGAGAGTTGTCTTGTGTTAGTTAATTGTGTATATGCCCTAATATGGGTAGAATAGAGTCAAATAAATCCTGAAAAAATTATAATAAAATCAAATAGGGTTAGTTAATACAGGTATGAGTCTAGTATCGATTCCAAAAATAATTACGAGGTTGAAATCAATTATATGCTTTATGTGCTTTACATGATTATATGAACCTTATGTGCTTTATAATTATATATGTATATATGCGAGTCAATTAGAAACGCATGGGTAGATTGATAGGGTTGCGTGGTATCAATTCGAGATACGCGTATGTAGTAAGTTATCTAAATGAGTATCTTTCTATAATTTGATTGATTCAGTATCAGCAAGGCAGATCGAGTAGGAGACCGAAGGCGGTGAGTTGAACCAGGTTAAGTACGCGCAAGGCAAGTTTTTCCCTATTCTAAATTCAGAATAGTGAATTATACCCCATTTTTCATATCAGTTACACTTTGATAATTCTTTCTCATATACACTGTTAGGAAATTATTGATTATTGTTTCTATTTCATTTCGATCCTTGATTTCTCCCAATTTATTGAATCCCCTATTCATATTCCAATACTTTTACCCTTGTTATATATATACTCTAATATATCCTGATGTTGGGATACATCAAAAACATTCTGATTGTTCCGAATGCTAAACTTTGGACTGGATGATTACGATATGGGCTGGGTTTTACCCAGACCTTTAATTAATAAGCCATAGTTGCCTGAGTACTCCTTATGTTGCTTGGGACTTTGCAGTTCGGTATAGATCCGCACTGTATCCTGACTGATCACCAGGTTATAGTGCATATGTTGGTTCTTGTTTCCAGTCTTGTTCATTTGGTACTCGCCAGTGTTGTTCAAACCAGCAGCTTATCGATTCATTTATTCTTCTTTATTTATACTATAAATATTATTGCAGGCTTGTTGAGCAATTTTGGCTCATCCCCTTTTATTATTATTCCTATTGTTTTACAGTTAAGGTAGAGAATAAAACCCATCAGAACCTGCATAGTCAAGAAGCGAGTCAAGCAGCGGGACCCTCTTATACCAAGAGTGTTCATCCCTATCCCGAAGGGAGCTTTGAGTTACCAGATCACGTGTAACAGGATAAGTAGTAATGTTGGTTTGAATAAAAGTTGTGTGGTGAGAATATAGATAGAATAAAGTTTTGTAATAAAGATAGTTCTTGAAACAAATTGTTTTTATTTGGGTTTGTAATAAAGTTAGTGTGTCGTTCTTGTTTTCAACTCTTAACCTTAAAAGATCCTGAGTAGCAGTAGTTCGGGATAATTATTATATTTATATTCAGCTTGGCAGGGTTAGTTTGTAGTTAATGTTAATAATGCCCCAAATCTATACCCCGGATTTGGATGGTGTTATAGTTGGCATCAGAGCATAGGTTTTGCCCCTTGAAAACAAGAACATTAGGGTTAAGATAAGATAGGAAGGTCATATAGGATAGAAATAAGAATGTTAGGGTTGTTTGTTTATGTGATTAGAAGTTATGAGTTTTAGGATTGTGATTTGATTGTTTTTGTATTATTATTTGTATGTATATTAGATGGCTTCTTCGTCGTCATCTACAGAGCGAACTGAGTCAGACCCAATAGCAGCACCAGTACTAGCCCCGGCATCAGTGCTGATTTTTCCTCCATTACCACCACCTCCACCATTGCCACCTGGACCAGCACCAGAGGTACCCCCTCCACCAGAGGTACCAGACTTTGTTGATTATTTCCCTTATTTTGAGCCAGAGATACCTGACTTTCCACCTTTGGAGTTTCCGATGTTTGATGTTCCTGATATGGTTGACATTCCACAGTGGGAGGACTTAGAGCCACAGGTTCCTATGCCATAGTTTGAGATTTCAGAGATTTCACAGATGGAGCCAGAGTTAGAGCCACCTGTATATGTACCCATGGAGCAGCCTGTTTTGTTTCCTTCACCGCTAGCTGTTTATGCCCCTGTGCTCGGAGTATACCAGTTCCCGCAGCCAGAGTTTATGGACGAGGTAGTAGTGGATCAGCCATTACCATTGCCTTCTCGAGGTTCCCGCACAGATCTTCGTGAGCATCACACAGTTACATATCAGCGGTACCAGTCAGAGAGAGAGGAAAAAGTTAGGTGGCAGGATCAGTGTAGAGAGATCCTTGGGTTGTTTGACACAAAGGAGGACGGTCCAGTTCGAGCACTTCATCCAGACTACATCTTGAGAGAGAGACTATGCCAGATCCATATGGCTTATTCTCAGAAGCTTACTGACTTGAGGCAGCAGGACATTAGTACCGAGGCAGCGTGTCGCAGGGCGATGAGACTCACAGAGGTAGTGTTAGAGGCTTTGCAGGAGGAGCTGAGCCGTGTGCCACCAGGATTCTGATCTCAGCAGATAGTGGAGTGTTGTATCTTGTATATTATCTGTAGATAGATGCAGCGTAGTATTGTATGACTAGTTTATATGAGTGTAGCTACTAGTTTTGACTGATAGCAGTAGCAGTACCACTGACATATTATAGACTTTTGTATCAAGCATTGACACCTGCAGCTGGTGTCCTTCCCATATATATAAGACGAACCTTTTCACGTTTTCTTTATTTTATTTTTTCCAGTTATTTAAGCATTTACATTTATTTTACTGTTTTACCGTTGCATATTTTAAAATGTTGTTTTATTTATAATCATGTTGCACCCTTTATGTTTTCAAATTTTAAAATTGTTTTAAAAGGATTTATTTAAACATTGCACTATTTTTACTCATTTATTTAGATATTTAATAAATTGTTTTCTTCCCCCATATCAACTATTTTAACATTGTTTTAATATTATAAAGACTGTTTCTATTCCATAACATCTGTTTAGTAAATTGTTATTAAGAGAACTCATTGTTTTATTATCAAAAATATGGCACCCAAAAGAAAAGCACGACCCGACTCATCTAACGGAAATACCGAGGGCCAAAACGATAATAACCAGATGGATCAGATGTTTCATCTCATGCAACAACAGATGCTGATGATGCAGCAACAGATGCAGCAGCAACAACAGCAGTTTCAACAACAAATGCTACAGCAAGCCGCTCATCCAGAACATCAAGTACCACCAGCAGCACCTGTAGTTACTTTCAAACAATTTCAGTCGGTAAAGCCTCCAGAATTTGCCGGTTCCACAGATACTACAAAGGCGAGAGCTTGGCTGAAGGAGATAAAAAAAGCTTTTACGTTGGTTAAAGTTGAGGAAGAACAGAAGATGGATTTTGCCTGCTACTTTCTGAAAGGCGAAGCTAATTACTGGTGGGAATCGAAGAAAGCTTTGGAAGGAGAAGTTGTGGTGACTTGGGATAGATTCACTGATATTTTCCTGGAGAAATATTTTCCTCGCTTCATGAAGAATCAGATGGAGATCAAGTTCCTGGAACTGAAGCAAGATAACTTATCGGTCGCGGATTATGAGACCAAGTTCACTGAATTGGCCAGATTTGTTCCTGAGCAAGTAGATACGGATGAAAAGTGGGCCAAGAGATTCCAGCAGGGACTGAAGCCATGGATTCGTAGCAGGGTAGCCATATTTGAGCTGACGACTTATACGGCTGTTGTCCAGAAGACCATGATCATTGAAAGTGAAAGTAAAGCAACTCAGAAAGAAAAGGGACCAGGAAATTCCCAGAACCGTTTAAACAGAAGGCCGAGATTTCAAGCCTGGGGAAAGATAAATGCCAGGAGACCAGAATAAGGCAACCATAGGACTGGAAATCGACTTCCAGCCCCGAATCAGCAGAGACTTATCCGACCGCCTATACCTGATTGCAGAATATGTGGTAAAAAGCATACTGGGATTTGTAACAAGCCAAATGTCACGTGTTTCAAGTGCAAGCAAAGGGGACAATACTCTGGAGAATGTCTGATAGGAAAGGCAGAAGTTATTTGTTTCCAGTACGGAAGAAAATGATATATTGCCAAGGACTGCAAAGGAGTTGCAATGGCCGCTAGTATTCTAAGGGTTTTAGCATTACCTCCACCTCCCCTACCACCACAAAATCAGCCCAGGGCAAGGACTTTCAACATGTAAATGAAGGAAGCTGTACAGAGTCCGAATGTGGTTGCAGGTATGCTCCCTGTAAATTCGGTAAATGCTCAAGTATTGATTGATTCAGGAGCTATGAGATCTTTTATTTCTGAAAGTTTTATCTCTAAGATAGATTGTGAGGTTCAGTGGTTAGATGAAGTGCTAGTCATAAAATTAGCAAATGATGATCAGGTTATGGTAGATCGAGTATGTCCAGGTTGTCATATTGAGATAGGGAGATGTCATTTCTCAGTTGACTTGATACCTTTCAGGTTAGGAGAATTTGATGTTATTTTAGGAATGGATTGGCTAGCTAGTAATAATGCTCAGATTGATTGCGCAAATAAGAAAGTGAAATTGCAGACTGAAGAAAATACAACGGTAATATTTAAAGGTGAGAAAACAAAAGCAGAGATTCTAAACAATGATGCAGACGAAACGATTGCTACGTTAAGGATGTCAATCTTACTTAGCTTATGTGTTGGATACCGACAAAGATTGCCCACAGATTGAAGATATTCCTGTAGTTTGTGAGTTTTCCGACGTCTTTCCAGATGAACTTCCAGGACTACTACGGGATCGAGAAATCGAGTTCACTATTGATTTGGCACCAGGGACTGAGCCAATTTCGAAAGCTCCATATCGAATGGCACCTGTTGAAATGAAGGAATTAGCAAAGCAATTGCAAGAACTTCTCGACAAAGAAATTATAAGGCCAAGTGTATCCCCATGGGGCGCACCAGTATTGTTCGTAAAAAAGAAGGACGGTAGCATGCGATTATGTATCGATTATCGTGAGCTGAACAAGTTAACTATCAAGAATAAATATCCTTTGCCTCGCATTAATGACTTATTTGATTAACTGAAAGGAGCAGCATGGTTTTCGAAAATTGACTTACGATCAGGTTATCATCAGTTAAAGATCAAGGCAGAAGATATTCCAAAGACTGCGTTCAGAATGAAGTATGTACACTTTGAATTTCTTGTGATGGCTTTTGGACTGACGAATGCACCTGCAGCATTTATGGATTTGATGAATCGAGTATTCAAGAAGTACCTGGATAAGTTTATCATTGTATTTATTGATGACATCTTGATTTATTCGAAAACGGAAGAAGAACATGCAGCACACTTAAGAACGACATTGGAGGCGTTACAAAAGGAACAACTTTATGCGAAATTTTCAAAATGTGAATTTTGGTTGAAGGAAGTGCAATTTTTAGGACACATCATTAGTATTGAAGGAATTCAAGTGGATCCAGCGAAGATTGAAGCTATTTTAAATTGGGAAAGACCAAAGACCCCAATGGAAGTCAGAAGTTTCTTGGGATTAGCAGGTTACTACAGAAGATTTGTTAAAGATTTTGCAAAGATAACCACCCCATTGACGAAGTAACACAAAAGAATGAAAAGTTCGAATGGAACGAGAAATGTGAAGCAAGTTTCCAAGAATTGAAGAATCGATTAGTAACCACACATGTGCTTGTTTTACCTGACGATCAAGGAGATTTTGTCATATATAGCAATGCTTCTTATCGAGGACTTGGATGTGTTTTGATGCAACATGGCAACGTGATCGCATATGCTTCTAGACAACTAAAGCCATACGAACAAAAATATCCGACGCACGATCTCGAACTAGCAGCAATTGTGTTCGCACTAAAACTCTGGAGACACTATCTGTATGGCGAAAGATGTGAGATTTACACGGATTATAAAAGCTTGAAGTATATTTTCACACAGAAGGAACTCAACATGCGATAGCAATGCTGGCTAGAGTTAATCAAGGATTACGATGTTTCAATCAATTATCATCCAGGCGAGGCCAATGTAGTAGCATACGCGTTAAGTCAAAAGGAACGATTGAATCTATTAACATCTTCAGAAGACTTAATCAAGGAATTCGATAAATTGGAGATTAAAGTTCGTGTTCCAGAAAGCTCTACTGAATTGATTTACGCTATGACTTTTCAGCCGGAACTATTGGAAAAGATAAGAAGGTGTCAAGAAGAAGTAATGGATCAGGAAATCGACAACTTGACAGGAGAAGAGATTACCAGTCAGAAGGATGCCAAAGGAATTTTTCGAGTTGCTTCAAGGATCTGGATACCTAACGTACCGGAATTAAAAGTGGAAATTTTGCAAGACGCTCATAGTTCAAGATATTCGATTCATCCCGGAAGCACCAAGATGTATAGAGACCTGAAGAAAAACTTTTGGTGGCCAAATATGAAGAAAGAAATAGCGGAATGGGTTAGCAAGTGTTATACGTGCCAAAGAGTGAAAGCTGAACATCAATACCCGAGCGGATTATTACAACCCCTAGATATTCCAGAATGGAAATGGGAGCACTTAGCTATGGATTTTATAGTGGGACTTCCAAGGATGAAAGCAAATCATGATGCAATTTGGGTTATCAATGACCGACTAATGAAGTCGGCACATTTCCTTCCAATCAAAGAAAGGTTTTCACCGGACAAGTTAGTGCACTTATATCTCAAGGAAATAGTAATGCGTCATGGAGTACCTGTATCTATTATATCGGATCGAGATCCCCGTTTCAATTCAAGATTTTGGAGACAATTCCAAGAATGTATAGGAACCAAGTTGAACATGAGTACTGCTTATCATCCACAAACGGACGGGCAAAGTGAAATAACTCTTCAGGCAATTGAAGATATGTTACGTGTATGCGCAATAGACTTTGAAGGCAACTAGGACGAGCACTTACCGCTAGTGGAATTTTCTTACAATAACAGCTATCACGCAAGTATTGGGATGCCACCTTATGAAGCTTTATATGGGAGAAAATGCAGATCACCTACATGTTGGGATGAAATTGGAGAACGCAAGATTCTAGGTCCAGAACTTATTCATCAGACCAAGGAAAAAGTAGAACTTATCCGAAAGCGACTTGAAGCAGTGCATAATCGACAGCGTAAATATGCAAATCAATCCAGAAAAGATATGGACTATCAGGAAGGGGAATATGTACTGCTAAAGGTATCACCATGGAAGGGATTAACTGGGTTTGGCAACAAAGGCAAATTGAAACCTCGCTACGTTGGACCATTTGAAATTTTGAAGAAATTTGGGAAGGTTGCTTATGAGTTAGCTTTACCACCCCATATGCAGCATATTCATAACGTATTTCATGTATCTATGCTTAAGAAGTACAATCCTGATACAAGGCATGTAATACAATATGAGCCGATAGAACTTCAGGCAGATTTATCGTATGGAGAAACCCAGTGGTTGAAGAATCAACCTGGGAACTCGAGAGTGATATGTTAGAAAAGTATCCTCAGTTATTTACATAGTGTGATTCTGAGGACAGAATCCTGTTAAGGGGGGAAGAGAGTGTAACGACCGAGAAATTATGCTTGTATTATATTATAATAAAGATAAATTATGTGTATTATTATATGGTTAACTGTGTCGAGTCGTTAAACCCTAATTGCTATGTGCTACGTGTTGTATGTTTTGATCCGAACGTGTTTTGGGTATTTATTAAGTGTTTTATCGTAAGTTATATATTTTATATCACAACCCGTACAGCTCAAACAGTGTTTTAAAAGCCAGTATTTCAAACAAAATCATTGGCCCTATTTTGCCAAAAAATGACCTATACCATATCGCTATTCTGAACCCCTAAACGTTTTACAAATTTACCTTTTTTCGCGAAAAATGACTTTTCCGGACCCCTTCAGGTACCAAAAACCCCACAAAAATCACATTTTTATTTTTATATGATCATGAAATTATCATACATCATTTTTCTTTGCATTTTTATAATATTCATAATTTTTGGGAATTTTTAACATTTATTTTGTATTTATTGGATATTTAAAAATTCATTATTAATACCCAAAATTTATAAAAATTGGGGCCAAATATTTTTATTAAGAGTGTAATTAGACCCTTAATTTTATTTAGGGGTATTATTTTCATAAATATAAATACCTAAATTATCATTAATTATTTAGTTAATTACAATTAAAAATCAGAAAATCAAGAACTGGGGTTTGTTGGTGAAAAACACTCAAGAAATTCAATCACAGATTTGAAGGTGATTCCGGTATCCAAATCGATCATGTAAGTAACCATTTTGAAGCCCAAGAATTGTAGTTTCTGATTTTGTATTCGGTTTTTTCCTAATTATTCGACTTTAAATTCATATTTTCGGGTTATATTTTGAATTCGGGTTACTTGATTTATTGATTGTTTGATGTTGTTGTTGTTGGGAACGATTAGATCGTCGAATTTCTGTTTGATCGACACCGAATTCGTAGGATTTGGTGTTGGTTTTGAGGTTGAAATCAATTATGTGCTCTATGTTCTATGTGTTTTACATGATTATATGAACCTTATGTGCTTTATAATTATGTATGTATATATGCGAGTCAGTTAGAAACGCATGGGTGGATTGATAGGGTTACGTGGTATCAATTCGAGATACGCGTATGTAGTAAGTTATCTAAATGACTATATTTCTATGGTTGATTCAGTATCAGCAAGGCAGATCGAGCAGGAGACCGAAGACGGTGAGTTGAACCAGGTTAAGTACGCGCAAGGCAAGTTTTTCCCCTATTCTAAATTCAGAATAGTGAATTATACCCCATTTTTCATATCAGTTACACTTTGATAATTCTTGCTCATATACACTATTACGCAATTATTGATTATTGTTTCTATTTCATTTTGATTCTTGATTTTTCCCAATTTATTGAATCCCCTATTCATATTCCAATACTTTTACCCTTGTTATATATATACTCTGATATATCCTCATGTTGTGATACATCAAAAGCATTCCGATTATTCCGGATGCTAAACTTTGGACTGGATGGTTACGATACGGGTTGGGTTTTACCCAGACCTTTAATTAATAGGCCATACTTGCCTGAGTACTCCTTAAGTTGGTTGGGTCTATGCAGTTCGGTATAGATCCGCATTGTATCCTGACTGATCAACAGGTTATAGTGCATATGTTGATTCTTGTTTCCAGTCTTGTTCATTTGGAACTCGCCAGTGTTGGCAAATTATTATTCTATACAGATACAGATGGTTGTTCAAACCAGCAGCTTATCGATTCATTTATTCTTCTTTCTTTATACTATAAATATTGTTGCAGGCTTGTTGAGCAATTTTGGCTCATCCCTTTTTATTGTTATTCCTATTGTTTTACAGTTAAGGTAGAGAATGAAACCCATCAGAACCCGCATAGTCAAGAAGCGAGTCAAGCAGCGGGACCCTCTTATACCAAGAGTGTTCATCCCTATCCCAGAAGAGAGCTTTGAGTTACCAGATCAGGTGTAACAGGATAAGTAGTAATATTGGTTTGAATAAAAGTTGTGTGGTGAGAATGTAGATAGAATAAAGTTTTGTAATCAAGAGAGTTCTTGAGACAAATTGTTTTTATTTGGGTTTGTAATAAAGTTAGTGTGTCGTTCTTGTTTTCAACTCTTAACCTTAAAAGATCCTGAGTAGCAGTAGTTCGGGGTAATTATTATATTTATATTCCGCTTGTGCAGGTTTAGTTTGTAGTTAATGTTAATAATGCCCCAAATCTATACCCCGGATTTGGAGGGTGTTATAAATACAACCCTACTGGTTTTCAACAACCGCAATATGCACCAAGACAATGTAACAACCCAAATCCGGGGTCAAGACTTGGTGTCACTAAACAAACTTTATATAATATAAAATAATATACAATGACTTCTTAGTTCCGGATCATTTACAAGTTATGGTATGAAACAAGAACCTAACCTTCTACAATTCACAACAACTAAAAATACAAGATTAAATACCTTTGTACTAATTCCCCTGTCTTATTTTTCGAACATCTTCGTCCTCTTGCAGCAGAGATCTTTCTAATTTATGATGTCTATCAAAAGCTATTCACTTTTAGCCTCATTTGTTTCTGAAAGAAATAAGAATTTACAAAGCAAGAGTGAGCCAAAAATGCCCGGCAAGTATGTAACTGATTTCCAAGTATCAATATCAAAAGAAATTTTCCGGAAAAAATCTTTAAATAATTTGTAACATTTCTATTTCTTTGAAGTAGTTGAGCGAATAAACATTGGTTGTCACTAGCCCTGAATTATAAAACAAAAGTGACGAGCAATCCCCAGATTCATCTCTTAAATCAGGTTTTTGTCCGATTTTGTTAGCATAAAACTTTTTGAGAGAGAATACCATTAATGGAAATCAACAATGAATTAGACTGGACATTAGTTCGCACTAATATCATACTGATCAGCCAGGATACAGTTCAGATCTATATCTTACTATATAGATCCATTCGGGTACCCAGGCACTATGGCCCAAGAGTATGGTCCATCCCCGACCCATAGGGTCCAGCTCATCACTGGCCCTCATAATAACCATCCAGCCCGCAGAGTATTTTGATGTCAAATCATTTTGATTTCAAAACATCCCAATTCAGGGTTTGCAAATAACCCGGAAGAATAGGTATTTGCTCAAGAGATGAATCAATAATATAGGAACAATAATGAAAAGGACTTGCATAATTAAGAGTAATTGTAGAGAAATATAAAATAGTTAACTATTTTGAACTTAGAATATGAATGAAGTATTTGCAGTATATTACGAGAAAAGTTAGGAATATTTGCCTTGATAAGCTTTAACCACTATTACTGGTTGACTTTGGTTCGACTTGAATGTTTGACTTTATCGTTAAACCACTACCCTATTCTGGATACGATCCTAACACTCAGGTCCTTCGATTGGAACCTTGCTGAGCTCGATGACTAATCACTAGATCATTCTTAATCCGATGTCAATCCTCGGATCTTCCGACTAGGACCTACAGGGTCAAAATACCCTAATTCCGATAATCGTTTAAGCTTAATATAATATTACTATCACTTCTACCCGTACGATTTCATAACCCGACTCGTATTAATATGTATTATCGAAATACACATAGCAATTATGGTTCACATCTTCAAAATTTGGTTAGGTACTTATTTTCGGAAAGTACGTATACTCGTTGTTTTGAAAATAGTAGGGTATTTGATCATTTATAAAATATCTTATCACAACACATAATTAGGTTCGTATAATGTGATTATATATCTTCATTTGACATCTCCGATAATTATAGGGTACGTCCCCGTATTTTTAGAATTAATTTCCCGAAAATCGGGCAGCGTCTCCTTTCTTTATCGGCCTACCTGTCGAAACAATTCGACGTCAAATCCACAATAATAATCCAATCAAAATAAAAACAACCTACCACAATTCGGAATCTCAATCACCGATACAATTCAGTTATTAATTATAATTATTCATTTTGAACCTAATTTTTCAAACTAGTTTATTAAATTTATAACCGTAGGACTCAGATAAAAATCATCACCGTCCACCGTCGACTAGCTGAGACTCATCGTCGACGGCGGTAAAATTCGCGGGTTTCCGTTTATCGGACGTCCTACGCGAATTATACCGATTAATACCATTTATTTCTGTATGAATAAATGTTTATATCACGAATATATATATATATATTTCAATAATTCTTGCGGAAATAAAATAATAAAATTTTATCAATCAGAAGCAACCGAACAGAACAACAGGCAACACACGCGCAAAACAACAATCGCACGCGCCACCACACCTCTCGGAAATTTCCGAGAGGCGGCAACGCCAAAAGCAACAAAACCAGGCCGACACAATAAATACACGTATGTACATATATAAGCAATAATCAGTCATCACAGAATTGAGGAAATCAATCGGAAACAAAAGCAACGATCGGAAAAAGAAGGGAAACAGGCGGACTTACCAATCGCGGTGGAATAGAGGGGAGAAGGGGGAGGAAAGGAGAGGAAGAGGAGGAGAGATTGTGAGGGAGTAAGAGGGGAAAAAATGAGAGAGAGATGGAGGGGAGAGAGTGAAGAATGAGAGAGATTGAAGTCGGCCAAGAGAGAGACAAGAGAGCTGTAGAGATTGACATAATCATAATCATATTTGGACCAGGAAGGAAGGAGATAAACATAATCATATTTATCTGATTTTTTTTCTTATTCTTGTTATTATCCCAATTCTGACACCGAGCTGTGGAATTGACGATACACAGCGCGTGTAACAATTCATCGAAATAATTTCAAAATAATTTTAAAATTCCCAAAATATTCAAATGTTAGCAACATAGAAGTTTTATAATTTTTGAATCAATTTTGGAACTTGCATCAGACCCGTATTTTAAGAAAAAATGACCAAAATACCTCTTTTTAGATGTTCTTTTGCCCAAAATATCCATTCTGGAAAAAAATACCCAAAATGCCCAAAATACCCACCAGATACTCCACTGATACTGGAGTATTAGGATGATACGCCACTTTCAATGGAGTATCAGGATGATTCTCCTTTGTCAGTGGAGTATCATGGCAGATACTCCTACGTTAGTGGAGTATCAGTCCTAATACTCCTTTCCCAGTGGAGTATCATTTTTAATTTTTTTTAAAAAATATTTAAAAAAAACTAAAGTAAAACTTTAAAATTTTAAAATTTTAGATGATACTGCACTGATAAAGAGTATCTCACATGTTACTCCATTGACAAAGGAGTATATGGGTCGATACTCCACTGACAAAGGAGTATATGGGTCCATACTCCACTAATAAAGGAGTTTCATCCTGATACTCCTATGTCAGTGGAGTATCTGTAACGACTCGTGTATTTTTGAATTATTTAATTCTGTAATTATGGAAATTAATAAACAAATAAAATAAAATATGTGTATTGGTTCTGACCGCAATATGTTGTTTGATTATTGATGTGCGATTTATAATATACCGGGTTGTTCGTGTGATTAATTATGGAGTCGTATTGAATTGTTTTCATTTTAAAAAAATGGATTTAGTATAAATTTATTTGCGTAAATACTTGGAATGTTTCTAAAATTGTTTTTATGACTTTATAATTATAATAATTATTTTTAGGATTTTATAAAATTGAGAAATCAATATTTTATTAATTATTTATCTTTAAATGATTTTCTGATTACTTTTATTTGTAAAATCCATATTTAATTCTAGAATTCTTCAAAAATTATGAAACTCATATTTATTTAAGTTTGGAATATTTCGAGAATTTTAAAATTATTTTGAAAATTTTTGGGATTAGTTTTACCCGCGCGTTGTTTCGTTTTATGGATTAAAGCGGGTATGAATTGCGTTTCAGAAATTGTTTTAAAATCTCGAAATTTACATTTTTATAAACTTCGGGATATTTGTAACATTTAAAAATTATTTTCATAATTTTCTGAATTTGTTTTAAGTGCAGCTCGATTCGTTAATTGTGAAATTAGGGTACGAGTTGCATCTCAAAAATGTTTTAAAAATTATGAAAATTTTAATTTAGTAATTTCGGGTTATTTATATCATTATAAGACTATTTTGATAGTTTTCTGAGCTTATTTTATGAGCAATTTCATTCGATAAAATAGCAAAACACGAATTGAAAATTGGGCTTGCAGTCAAGGAAAAACAAGACACGTGTCCTATTAATCGGATACGCGGCTGGCAATTAGAAAAACACAGGGTATGCTTCAGTTCTTGTTCCAGGTACAACATCAATTTTTTTCATCTGTTTATACTCCCCTCCCCTCTCGATTCCTCTCATATCTCCTCAAGCTCTCTCCCTCGAACTCTTTTCCTCCCTCCTGTGTTTCTTCCCTCGAGTTCCGGCCGGCTGGTGTCTACGCTCACCTTGGCTCTGTGGTTGTGCTGTTATGAATATATATACACATATCCCTGTATGTATCTGTGTTCGTTGTTCCGTTCTCTTTTGTTTCTTGGTGGTAATGGCCGCCTTGTGCTTATTTTTCCGGCGTGTATTGTTGCCCTATTGTTCGCGTGTTGTGCTGTCGTTGCCTTATTTGATTATCGCTGAGTTGAATTTTTATTTTGCAGTAAATAATTGGGTAATATCCGTGATGAGTAATAATAATTTTGTGCGAGAAATTAATAATTAATCAATGAAATTAGCGAAAGAAGTCCGATGTATCGGGAACCCGTAAATTTTATCGCCGTCGGCGATGAGCTTCGGCGAGCCGACGGTGGACGGTGATGAATTTATTCTAAGTCCTAATTTCTATAAAATAAATAAATGTAAAATGCGAGTAATAATTAATAATAAAATTGAATTGGTGACTGGGAAATTAGGGATGTTGGTTATTGTGGTTATGGATTGTTGTGATGAATTGATGTCGATGATGTGTCGACGGGTAGTCCGATAAACAAAGGGAACGCTGCCCGATTTCCGGGAAACTGAATTACGGGAACGTATCCGGTGAATATCGGGACGTCGAGAGACTATATATATATATATGTGTTTTATACGAAACTTGGTTGTACGATGTGATGAAATATTCTGCCAAATCGATAACCCTAATTTCGTAAAATAAAGAGTATATGTATTTACCGAAAACGAACACCAAACCGATTTTCAAGATTGTGAACCCTACTTATTGCGTGTGTTATTATAATATACATAATTACGAGTCAGGTTTGAATATCGTTCGGTAAAATTGGTATCGAGGATATGTCAAGCATACCTAGATGTCTAACGTGGGGTATTTCGACCCTGTAGGTTATAGTCGGGAACCTGAAAGTGGACGATGGACTAAAGATAACCTAGTGGTCATTCGGCGAGTTCAGTAGAGTTTCAACAGAAAAACCTGAGTGTCGAAGTCAAATCCAATGGGATCTAGTAGTGAGACGTTAAAGCCTAAGCGACAGAGTCGGCTCAGAATTGATCAATAATAGTTATAAAGCCCTGTAAGCCAAGTACTTCCGAATTTTTTTTCAAGATATATCGCAATTATTTTCGAACTGTTTCATAACATGTCGCTCTTATTCAAAATACTCTTGTTTATATTGCAAGTGCTTTAAACTATTTACCCTTGAACCCTGATTTTTCTTGATCTTGAGCCGTAAGCCTTGTTCTTTGTAAAACATCCTTTGTTGATCCTCAGATACCAAATCACACAAATATTATACCACTCCCCAAATGTGTAACTACCAAACACCAAACACTGGAGTAAAAAAATTTGTTTGAAAACACGGAAACTATTATACTCCGACCATTCTTTATAACATCAAAGAACTATACCTTGAAAAAAAAATCAGTATTTGTCCAACTGATCACTTCACAGACTAAAAACCGTTTCTTAGACATACCTTGATATACCCTTGAGATATCCATGAGTTTCTTTACATTTTTATTCAAGTGTTTAACCATCATTGATTATGATCTTGTTTATCAAATTATATTGTTTATCATATTGAACTGCTTTAGAATTGGATAGTTTTTTTATATATGTGGACCAGATTCGTGGTCAGTCCATATCTATGGTCAATTTAGGCCAGTGTGTGCCTTGGATCCAGTAGTTAGAGCAGTGTTGTGTGCTTTGCTCGGGGTTAGTGCGTGACTGATCAGCAGCCTAACCTTGGTTTTAAAAACTTAAAATGAATGTCCAATTCTAATGATTGTTTAGCAATAAACTTGATTCCTCTGAATCATCTCGTTTGATCATTGATTAATCTCAATTATTGTCATTGTGACTTGCTGAGCTAGTTAGCTCACTCTTGCGAATCTTTTTTATATATTCTACAGTTAAGAAGGATACGGTTGTTAGCGAGGTTTCCCAGTTCAATGTACGAGCTAGGATTCCAGATTGAGCTGGAGCGAGCTAGCAGGAGCTTGTTGCGGTAGTGAGATAATAAGATTGTAAGAATAATTTTATTATCAGTTGTAAGTAGTTGGGATTTGGTATGTTGTAATAAAAGTTAGGATTGTGGCTTGTTTTCATACTTTAACATGTTGCAATCCGTGGTTATGCAAAGCAGGGTCATTGTAAATACTAATTCTTAATCAGGTTTATATATTGTGTATGTGTTGTGGACCCCAAACTTCTGACCCGGGTTTGGAGGGCGCCACAGTATCAACCAGATACTCCACTGAAAATGGAGTATCTGGTGGGTAGTTTAGACAACCTAAAATTCTGGTGGGTATTTTGGGCGATTGTTATTTAAAAATGGTTATTTTGGTTTTTCATCCGTCTTTTAACTAATTAACGAATAAACGCGCGAGTGAATAAAAGCCATAAAATTACCGGAATAATTTTAAAATTCTCGAAATATTCCAAACTTAATAAAATATGGCTTTTATAATTTTTTTTGAAGAATTCTGGAATTGACTACTGATTTTACAATTAAATGAAATCAGCAAATCATTTAAAGATAAATAATCAATAGAATATTGATTTCTAAATTTTATAAACTCCTAAAAATAATAAATAAAATTATAAAAGAACAAAAATAATTTTAGAAACAATTTTAGCATTTATGAGAATAAATATTCAATAAAATCATTTTAAAAGCAAAATAATTTCATACAGCTCAATAATTAATTATACAAGTATTGTTCGTACCTAACAATTACCCATAATTAACAATAAGGCAATACACAACTAACAGAATCATCACATATTTTATTTATTTAATAATTCCATAATTACATTTATATATCGGATCCAAAAATAGATTGCTTAGCCGCTAAGTAACCATAAAAACGATACAATTTAATACCAAATTTGGATAATTATGAAAACAGAGCTTCTTATGAAACACTTTATACAAAAATAAGGTAATAATACCTCGCCTTTCGAGAATACGGGTTTTATCGATCTATAAAATGATTAGCGTACCAAGCATTTTACGTCGGGAATCAGTACTAATCTCCTTTTCTTTTTATTCTAATAATTCGTGCTCATGAATGCTTCCCACTTTCACTGACTGTTCTATTTTATTTTCCATCTTCCTCTTTTAGTTCGATTAGCTTTCCCTACTATTGTTTTCAATCGTATTCAAGAACCTTTAATCGATCTCCTATACTTTTTGTCCATCTACAAATGATATGCTGAGCTTATGGCGTCTTCGGTTTCTAAATGTCTTAAGTCCACTCTAAAATTTAAAATTAAAGAAAAAATCTCGACAACTGCATTTAACTCACCACTTAATAGTATACCTTAATTTCTTGTTAATCACTACCGAATATATTCACCGAGAGGGAATCTTTTACTATTTAAAAGAAAATATATTAATTTGGATACCTTTCCCATATACTATAACTCATATTATCATTTTATTTGGTTCTAGGGAGTCCCGAAATAAAATTTGTTGCAATGCTTTCTCTGACGTTCCGCCACATATAAAGTTCCTTCTTTTCTTCACGCCATATTATCAGAAAGTCATCTACTATCTTTATATTTTGTATCATATTCTCGGAGTAACCTGAATTTCATGAGTTACCACGATTTAACCAACCTTTATCTCTTATTTATGCCTTATTTGTGCCTATCTACTCATGAATGGTATATCTTATTTCTGTTCAGCACGGTTCATAGCATTTACCACACTTCTGCCAACATATTAATCAAATCGATTAATTATAATTTATACTTGAATCTTGTAACATACTACAATCTCCTTAAAGTAATATTGAACTTACTCCTTGGGTAAAGTATTTAGAAATAAAAGAATAATTAGGTTTTGTTAACTTATACCTAGTAATTCAAATGACGCTTTCTTCGTCTCTGGTTCTCAAGTGATTTTACTATAACACCTCTTAATGAACTATATTCCTTTTGAAATCATTATGATATCATGTTCAACCCTTTGATGCGGGTTTGGTTCTTCAGTAGATATAACGATTACTTACATGTCCTTCTCTTTCTGTTCTTATGCCATGCCCACTAATATCTTCATTTAACCTTCTCCATTTACGCGCATTCTTCAAATGGAATTGCTATCTCCAATTATCAGTATTTTACTTTGTTCATACACAAGTTCTGACACAACTGACGTTTACAACTTACCTATATCCTGGATCACTTTATAAAATTTCTTTATCATCCTTTTGATTCCACTTCTTTTCTTAATTAGTTCTCTATTCTCATCATTTATTATCTCTTTTAACCATAAGGGGTCTCTTTTTCCTTATAACACTAATATGTTCGTTATTAGATAAACCATTTCTGGAGTTAACACTAGAATAAAGGCTTTTTATTTGTAAACATTTAAATTCTAACTAACAGAATCATCAAAATTTAATGGTAGCTATTTCCATAGCCTTACTTAATTCATCATTGATCGCACACGTTTTTTTCAAATTATCTCTCACTATTCTTTAGAGCGTATTTAGCCTTTCCCAATTAAAGATACGCTTCAAATAATTGAAGTTTGTGCCATCTATATATCTTCTTTTCTATATAATCAACACTTCTTTTTCCTGAGTTCACATGTGGACTTTGTCAGCCTCTGTCACACATCAGATGCTTGTATTCGCGAGTTTTCCAGTATTTCATAGTAATTCCCATTGCCTCGTCATTCTATATGGATATACCCTCACGTCCTTCATGGAGCACCATCACAGACGATAAAATCTCTTTGCTCTTTCTTACTCCTGCAGATCTTGAAAATTTCCTTCTCACTAGCATGTACCAATAACTTTTTGTTCCTCTTGTTTATCGAAAAGGCCATATTCATCTAGATAATATCTAGCACAGGCTTGCAATAACATCGCGCTAATTCAACTAGACATCTGACTTCTACTAAGGTCTTTACTTCCTCCAAATTCCTAATTTCTTTGATTTCGGATCTGAAAATCACGTCATAATTTGACAATCTAGTTGGAATTGATTTCCATTGAGCTGACTATTAGTTGGTAAAGTCAATCAATTAACTCTTTTAATTGATCAATTTAACCAAGTGATGACTAGCTAAATGAAATAGAAGACCAATTATATAGAGTCGGTCTGGTCATAACAATATTTCTCAAGAATCGAGATCGCAATCATTTGGAGTACCAATGAGAATCTCAATAACATATAAAAGTATACTTTTTATCCTTAAAAGTAGGGTATTTTCTGAAAATTTTGGCATCATTTCCCCTATAATCTTAACTACTCGTCGGACTCAAGCCGACACCATCAATCAATCAAGCCATCTACAAACACATCAATCCACTTTAATCCACCAAACTCATCAATTCACCATACTTCAGAATATATCATGCTGATAACCACATATACTACTAACTAACATAGCATACATCTTTTAATTAGACTAAGGTCTTAAACCAACAATGATTAATATAACCACACCCTTTCTTAGTTCTTTAAGGATATCACAGAATATTATTGATGATTTTAAAAATTATCTTGTTGTTGCTCAAAAAACTTTATTTCACGATTATTTTTAACTTACATTTAAATCCAAGTTTTCTAATTAATGGTTCATACTACCTGTATATGTTCATAAATCCATCCCAAGGATATCTTTTAATCTTATTTCATACCATTACTACTAGTGTATAGTTAATTATAATAATTATGCTGCATCTTTCAACTAATTACCAATCCCCTATTAATAACGATATACACTCATTTTTATTAATTAATCTATTAATATTTTAATAACCACGCAATGTTTCAATTATCATCATCACAATCTGGTGAAAACTCAATTAGTTTTAGATCATTATTTCTTAAAAGATTTCACCGTTGAATCACCATTCCTTCATCTCCACTTATATTCCCGTATCGAATTTTCATCGCTGGCTCGGTTATGGGTATTAAATTCACCATATTCATTTATTCAAGTTAGAGAACCTGACAATTCCTTAAAGAACACACTCGAATTTTGTTCTCAATAAAGATTTCTTCGATCTTGAATCTTCATAGCAAGTATCTTCCTGCGACGAAGGGATGATTCACGTATTAATTGCCTGTCTGAGTCATTGTTAATAATTCCTTGATCTTCGGTTGTCATCCCGACACTTGTTCGCTTTGTCTATTGTACACATCTTTACTTTCTTATTTTATAATTACTTTACTTCCTACGGTTCGCTAACTATTCACTTCACGTTAAAATCTCCCTACTTGAAGTGCATCTTGTTAATGCAATCTACCGTGCTGATGAAATCTTCGTAACAAGAACAACTGTCTGAGTTGATGTCTTTACCACGACCACGTTATCGGTGTATCCATTCTTCCTCGCCTGCAGGTGTCCACAATTTATTGACTTGCTATCATATCTATATTCGACATGTAACTCCACCTTTACACGGGACTATTCCACTTTTTTTAAATCTTTCAAGAATAGACTTTACGCAAGAGGAGAATTTGTGTATACGATTTAGATTGAAAAACTGGATAAGGAATAAAAATTGCAACAAAATAATTGGGAGAATCTGTAAGTCAATAAATTGAAGGAAGAAGAATGAGTGAGTGTCACACCCCCAACTTAAATAGCAAAATAATTATAGCTATTACATCATTTTATTGAGTACTACACAACCAAAATCCAAGATCTTACAGTTTAGGGTTTGGAACAGCCCAACACTACCAACTATTACATCTGATTACAAATACCGAGTCCTCACACAACTATTATTACTTATTCTACCTGGGCTCGAACATAAGCATCCGCATCACAGGTCTTACGGGCAGTCTGCTTGAATCTAACCATGGCTGTTAGCTGTAATATCAGGGTAAAGCAAGAAGTGAGCCAAAAGCTCAACAAGTGCTAACAATACAACGCAAAGCATAAATCGAGATATACCTTTAGGAATGACAATGGAATGACATAATCAATGATAATCGAGAGATAAAACTTATGTGAGTTGGCATCATTTTGCTTGCATCAAAACAAATTTTAAAACCATTCTTAATCAAAATCATTTTATGACGCTACGGATTACAGCCGGTGATCAGCCGCGAAGTAATCCCGAACCTCGCTGGGTTCTAAAACATTATTGGGAATCCCTAGGCAACTTTTAAGCCTAATATAAGTGTGGAAAGGACTCGCGTCTCAGTCCAGATCCACCATTCAAGAAAACATTTGTCCCCCTTTGGGACTGAAAAATCCACGTTTTAATCATTTTAAAAACTGATGCCGATTTATGACAAAATCTCTTTCGACTGTAATTATTTTTATCAAGGGATTATAGATCAACTTGAAACACTGGGAATATGACACTAAATCTCAGGGCCATGATCTACTAGACTTTACTATATTAGGGTAATTGAGAGGTTTCCATAAACAAGAACTTAGACAAGGAAATTAAGCCAGGCTATTGGATAAGATGAAAGAGTAATGCCAAACTAGGCTTAAAGCAACGGTTGTAGACAAGATATAGGTATTAGAACATCAAAAGATAGGCATCACTGGTTCCAATAGGATAAAGGGGTTAAAATATAAAGAAAGCGATCATCAGCTCAGTATATAACAGGGTATCAAGCTTTAGGGTAAGGATAGGGTTATCAAACAATCATGAATGTATTTAAGAAATGATTGGCTTTTAGGTATCAAGATAAAGTTTCTATCGAGGTTATTTCAAGAGTTGAATCAAAGCATCAGGGTGCAACATCAAGATTTCTCAGGGATCAATAGCATGATAAACAAAAGGATCAATAAGATATTATAACGCATCTCTAATTTATCATGGCATTAAACTATCATGAAAGACTTTTGAACTACTTGCAATATGTACTCGAGGGTTCATGGCATCTCTATGTAACTCAAAGATAAACAAAAGATACGCTTGATTTAAATACATCAAGATGACTCAGGATAATTGCATCGATATATATATATGAACTGTTTACAGCAAATACGAAGGTCAAGTTGAATCACTTGCCTTGAGATAGACTGGTCTGGTCTGACTGGTAGGAGCAACAACTGGAGCTTCACTCGACTTTTAAGGCAAGTTTTCCCTCGTCTCGAGATCCTACATAAATAATAATAATCCTCATTATAATATATTCTTTCTATCTTAACCTATTTACAACCCGAAATTAAACATGGATGGCACTTAGGCCTATACACACTTAATTCATATCCAACATTTATATTTTTAAATATACACACGTAGCCACATAATCACATATCGTATATTAATACCAAATAACATCACATACACCATAACGCCACACTAGGCTTGGATGATCTCGACTCACCACTTAAATTACTTGGTCGCTAACTAAGCGAAGTCTTCGAATTTGGGCTTCCTAACTCAATGTGCCTTTCCTAAATTATCCAAAACCTATTGACCCTCACTTGTGCCTTTTGTTCTACTGACCTTATACTATCTTACAACTATGGTGGTCGACCTAATACTCACTTCTAAGTGTCCTAAAACTATGTGATAAGTGAAAGTGCTCACTGGTGTAAATTTCAGAATGGTAACTAAGGTTTCTTGAGTGCATTAGACACTCTTAAACTACAAGTTTTTCTTCAAAATTTTTACACAAGACTCTCCTGACCTAAGGGCATCTCATAAGCTTGATGTGGCTCAAAGGCCTGGCTTGGGCCTTCTTGGGCCTAAGCTAAAAGTCCAAGGTTCCCCTGTTTTTCTGGGCAGAAAATGCCCTGACTTGAATTAACTTGTGGCACATGGTTCTAGCTCATATCCTATGAACTATGGTTGGAAAAACTTCTCTGACATACCCTCTAACTAAGGCCCAATTGGGCCTAATGAGGGCCTACCCATGACATGGCCAAATCTCCCTATTTCTAAGTTGCAACAAAACTGTCCCCTGCTGGACAGATTTTGTTATTCTACTTGTGCACCTAACCAAATGACATGCAAACCTCCAACCAACTCCTAAAACCTATTATATACTCCCCATACTAACTTCTGGTGGCTTGGGCCTCAAAGTGCACATCAATGACATGGTCAAAACTCACTCTAAACCTCAGGGTACTAAACTGATTTTTCTGCAGAAACTATAACTTCTCATTTTCCAAGATTTTAACTTGACAAACCCAACTAACAACAACTAAATACTTAAACCAAGACCTATACTTGGTATTCTACTGAACTAACTCCCTTTTTCTTAAAATACCCTTGGTGAGATCATCCTTACCTAAGGTGCAACTATGGCAAAACAAAAGAGACTACTCTTAACAAATCGCAAATCTTCATGCCTTTGAAACAACAAGATATATATTTTTATAAAAGATAACCACAAATTATTACCATGCAACAAGAAGCATAAATCAATATTATCACATTATTCCTACTGAAATTAAGGCTCACTAACAAAATCTTTCCAAATAATCAAAATTTCACAACAAACTAAGAGAATTCCACATGCATGCATGCCTTCGGGTTTTTCAAACCAAAACAACATGATTTCCAAATAAATTTTTATCATAATTCAACATGCAAGCCTAACATGGATTACAACTAAATGATCAACTAGCATGCAAAAGGATTTTATCAAGACTTTACTACAAAATTCATGTTATCATCACAAAATACACAAAAATGTTAACAAGGCAACAAAACACCATCCATTCGGCTCCTATCAAGTCATGGCCGAATGGATTAGGGTAAAAACAGCATTCGCATAGGTGTAACACTCTTATGTCTAGCCATTCTTGACCCTATGATACTATAACTCATGGTGAAAGCCTTAGATTCACAAGAATCAAGGAGGTTCACTTTGAGTTTAACAAAAACATCACCATGCAAGGTCAAAACATAGGTTTTTCACTCTATACTTTTGAAATATAAAAGAATAACATATAGGGAGTAAAATTACTTGAATATAAGATGATTGTTTGGGTGAAAGAATGAAGAAATGAAGGGGATGGAGGGCCTCGGCTATGGGATGGCCGAGAGTGAGGGTTGAGCCGAGAGGGAGGGAGGAGAAAAGGGGAGGGTGGAGTGAAAATGGAGTGATCATCACTTTAGTTTTGTTTTTATGTCTTTGACTAGACTAAATGTGAGTGGATTTAGGAAATGACAAGAGTAACCCTCTAGCTAAAGTTAGGCAAGTTTGCATGCAAGGTCAAGGAGGTAATTTGGCTAGCAAAATGTGAGTTAGTGGGGTGGAGAATGTCTTCTTTGCCCTTTGGTTAAATAGAAGAGAGTTTGCATGCAAGGTTATTCATGTAATTTGATAATTATTAAGCAACTAATTTCCAAAGATTTATTTTTATATAATAAAGTACAAGTTCAAAAATTATAAAATTTATACCATAAAATAACTTGGATTTTTAGAGACTTTATAAAAATCATTTTCAAAATTTGTGTACAAAATGTCTTTTAAAAGAAAATTTTTCCAAAGCTTAGAATATTCCTTATAAATCAAAAATAAAGAAATTAAATAAATTCTTGCTTTGAAAAATCATATACTACCCAAAGCAAATTTATAATGCAGAAATTTTCACTCACACAAACGTACAAGCATTGAATATATTTTTATTTAACTTAATATTATTCACAAATAATATTACATAAAATGCCGGTCGTAACATCCTCTCCCCCTTAAGGGATTCTGTCCCCAGAATCTAAGAGAACAGATGAGGATACCGGGAACGCATATCAGACTCTAACTCCCAAGTCGACTCTTCGACCTTAGGGTTCCTCCAAAGTACTTTCACTAACTTTACTGATTTATTTCTAAGACTCTTTACTTGCCAGTCGAGTACTTTAACCGGTTGCTCCACAAATGACAGGTCTGCCTGAATTTCTACAGGTTCATATTCTATCACATGGCTAGCGTCAGGATTGTACTTCTTAAGCAACGACACATGGAACACATTATGCACATGCTGATACTGAGGTGGTAAGGCCAACTCGTAGGCCACCTTTCCTACTTGACTCAAAATCTCAAAAGGACCTACGTATCTAGGTGCTAACTTCCCTTTCTTGCCAAATCTTATCAACCCTTTCCTAGGTGACACTTTTAGCAACACAGCTTCGCCAATTTGGAATTGAACATCCTTACGCGCTGGATCCGCATACTTCCTCTGTCTATCTTGAGCAGCAAGCAACCTTTTCTGAATTAACTTGACTGAGTCATGCAACTGTTGTACCAATTCTGAGCCGAGAATTCTTCCTTCTCCTACTTCATCCCAACTTGTTGGTGATCTACATTTTCGCCCGTACAAAGCTTCATATGGTGGCATGCCGATACTGGAATGATAGCTGTTGTTATATGAAAATTCAATTAATGGCAGGTGGTCGTCCCAACTTCCAGCAAAATCGATTGCACAACTGCGCAACATGTCTTCAATTGTTTGAATTGTTCTTTCACTCTGGCCATCAGTCTGCGGGTGATATGCCGTGCTCATATTCAACTTCGTGCCAAGACATTCCTGGAATTGCTTCCAGAATCTTGAGTTAAATCGGGGATCTCTGTCTGAAACTATTGATACAGGTACTCCATGCCTTAATACGATTTCGTGCACATACAGATGAACCAACTTGTCCAGTGACGACTTCTCATTTATTGGAAGGAAATGTGCCGACTTCGTAAGACGATCAATTATAACCCATATTGCGTCATGTCCGGACTTTGTTCGTGGTAGTCCTACTATAAAGTCCATAGCGATGTTTTCCCATTTCCATTCTGGAATCTTCAGGGGCTGAATTAATCCGCTTGGTCGTTGATGTTCTGCCTTTACTTTCTGACAGGTATAGCACTTCGCAACCCATTCTGCCACGTCTCTTTTCATATTTGGCCACCAAAAGTTCTTCTTTAAGTCTTGATACATCTTGGTGCTTCCCGGGTGGATTGAAAATTTCGAATGGTGGGCTTCATGGAGGATCTCATTCTTTAATTCAGATACATGGGGAATCCATATTCTGGATGAAAACCTTAGTATTCCTTGCTCATCCCTTTTAGTATTAATCTCTTCTCCAGATAACTGATTTTTCTCTTTTTCCATTACTTCCTCTTGATACTTCTTTATCTTTTCCAGTAGTGTTGGCTGAAAGGTCATTGCATGACAAACTTCTTTGACTTTCCCATAAGCACAAAGTTCCAATTCAAATTTTCCGATTTCTTCAGATAACTCTTTTGATGTTATCATTGCATTCAATCTTTCCTTCCGACTCAGCGCATCGGCCACTACGTTCGCCTTTCCAGGATGGTAATTTATCGAACAGTCATAGTCCTTAATCAATTCCAGCCATCTCCTCTGCCTCATATTGAGCTCTTTCTGAGTAAAAATGTACTTTAAGCTCTTGTGATCCGTGTAGATTTCACACTTTTCTCCATAGAGATAGTGTCTCCAAATCTTGAGTGCGAACACTATGGCGGCTAGTTCCAAGTCATGCGTCGGATACTTTAGCTCGTGCGGCTTCAACTGTCTTGACGCATATGCTATTACCTTACTGTGTTGCATCAACACACAACCCAAACCCTTATGTGAAGCGTCGCTGAATATTACAAAATTCCCTTGATCATCTGGAAGTACTAACACCGGAGCTGTTACCAACTTCTGTTTTAACTCTTGAAAGCTATTTTCACATTCTGCACTCCATTCAAACTTTTGATTCTTTCTGGTTAACTTGGTCAATGGTGTGGCGATCTTCGAGAAATCCTTGACGAATCTTCTATAGTATCCGGCCAATCCTAGAAAACTTCGCACTTCCGTAGGAGTCCTTGGCCTCTCCCAACTCATAACTGCATCAATCTTCGCCGGATCCACTTTAATTCCATCATTTCCAATAACATGCCCCAAAAATTGAACTTCCTTTAACCAAAACTCACATTTGGTAAACTTGGCATACAACTTCTCTTGTCGGAGTATCTCCAATGCTATCCAGAGATGCTGCATATGTTCTTCTTCCGATTTAGAATAAATAAGGATGTCATCAATAAATACCACGACAAATTTATCCAAATACTTCTTAAATACTCGATTCATCAGATCCATGAATGCGGCCGGAGCGTTGGTCAATCCAAACGGCATTACTAGGAATTCATAATGCCCATATCTGGTCCTAAATGCGGTCTTGGGAATATCTTCTTCCTTGATCTTTAATTGATGGTATCCCGATCTCAAGTCAATCTTCGAAAAACATTTTGCTCCCTTTAACTGATCAAAAAGGTCATCTATCCTTGGTAGCGGGTAGCGGTTCTTGATCGTTACTTTATTCAACTCCCGGTAATCTATGCATAGACGCATACTCCCATCTTTCTTCTTCACAAAGAGAACAGGTGCTCCCCATGGCGACGTACTTGGTCGTATCACTCCCTTATCCAATAATTCTTGTAGCTGGCTCGCCAACTCTTTCATTTCTGCTGGTGCCATCCTATACGGAGCCTTTGAAACTGGTTCCGTGCCTGGAGCAAGGTTGATCTCGAACTCAATTTGTCGATCTGGTGGTAAGCCTGGTAGTTCGTCGGGAAACACATCGGGGAACTCATTAACTACAGGAATATCTTCCATGCTGGGGCTGCCTCTCTCTGAATCCACTACATATGCTAGGAACGACTCACAACCTTTTCTAAGTAACTTCTTAGCCTGAATAATTGTAAGAAATAGTCGCTCTTGCCTCTGTCCCTTAAATACTACCTTCTCTCCACTCTTCGTCTTTAAATACACTCTCTTGGTCTTACAATTTATCTGAGCGCTATTCTCTCCTAACCAATCCATTCCTAAGATTATATCAAACTCTCCCAGCTTGAAGAGTATCAAGTCGGCCGAGAACTTATATCCCGAAATATCAATCTCACATTTTGGACAAAATTGATTCACAGGAATCTTCTCTTGGTTCGCAATTACCACATTTACTACCTCACTCATAACCGTTTTATCACATTGGATCTTATCAACAAAAGATTCTGATATGAAAGATCTTGTGGCTCCCGAATCAATCAATACTTTGGCTTTGACATTATTGAGTAAAAGTGTACCTGCTATCACCTCAGAATTCTGAACAGCATCTTTCATCTTTAGATCAAATGTCCTTGCTGTTGCTTGCGGGGTTGGTGCGGGTGGTGGAGGTAATGCCAATACCTCAGCTGGCACGCTTGCACTGGTACTTGCCACGTTCATCAGAGCTCTGACTGGTCCTGTTGCCTTACACTCCCTAGCCATGTGTCCAGTCTTCCCACATTTGTAGCACGTAACTCCTGGCCTCGGCATCTTGCACTCATTTGCCAAATGTCCCTTCTGATTGCACCTATAACAGGTCATACTCAGCTTATTGCATACTCCGGGGTGCCTTCTTCCACAGTGCTTGCATTCTGGCCTCTGGAACCTGTTTTCTCCAACTTGCCCTTGGCTTGCCTGATTGTTCCCTTTTGATTCTTGCCTTTTGCCCAAATTTCCTTTCCTTTGAAAATTTCCGCCCTTCTGGAAACCAATCCTCTTTACATTCCGATCTTGCGAATTTCCAGCTTCAGACTTTTCTCCATAAAATGGAACCTTCCTCTTCTTGTTATCCCTCTCTTTCCTTGACTGCATCCCATTATTCTCAATCAGAGCAGCTTTCTGTACTACTCCCGCATAAGTCTCAAGTTCAAACATAGCCACCCTATCTCTGATCCAAGGCTCCAATCCTTGCTGAAATTTCTTTGCTTTTTCTTCCTCAGTGCTGGTATATTTTGTCACAAACCTTGACAACTCAGTGAACTTCTTCTCATATTCCAGTACAGTCATGTTCCCTTGCTTTAACTCAAGAAATTTTAGCTCCATCTGATTCTGCATGTACTTAGGGTAATACTTGTCCAGAAATAACTTCTTAAATCTCTCCCAAGAAATCTGCTGAGTGACTTCCATAGCTTTTACTGATTCCCACCAATAAATGACTTCTCCCTTCAAGAAGTAAGTGGCATACAGCGTCTTCTGATCGTCCCCTAACTGTACCAACTCAAAAGCCCTTTCTATCTCCTTGATCCATGTGTTTGCTATCACTGGATCAGTGGTATCATGAAATACAGGTGGATTCACACTCTGAAAAACCTTGAAAGTGACAATTTGTCTTGGTGGTACTGGTGGTTCAGGTGGTTGATATGGCTCACGGTTATCTTGGTTTTCAATTCGTTGTTGAAGAGTTAGTTGTTGTTGAGCTATAGCATTGGTTTGCTGTTGCAAGGTTTCCAGTAGTTGAAGAATGTTTGGGTCTGTGGTGGAGGTGGTTGTTGGGTTCTTCTTTTTGGGAGGCATGATCCTGAAATAAGAGTTGTGTTATAACAAATATAATTGATAAAATGATTCGAGGGTATCGCATGGCATTCTTGTTTACATATGGGGTCACGTTTCCAAATTAAGCAGATATGATGATAAAAACATAAAATAACAGTTGAGAGCAAATGGAACAATAGCACATAATTATTGAAATTTTAAAGGTCACAGTACATAGGATTGGGATATAGTCTGATTCTAGAAATAACAGGCTTATTTAAAGGAAAGACGGAAACAACTGGGGATTCCATAGAGTCTAATGGTACAACAACATGAAAGGTAAATGGAAAGAACTAAGGCTCCACTCCATCTGAACGGGGCTTGGTAGACTTTTCCTCTCGAAGTGTCTTCACAATGCTCTGGAGCTCATCCGCCACCATCTGAATGACATACTGGCTGGTACGGTCCCGGTGTGCTGGCATCTCCTCAAGCTTAGTGTTAACGTACCGAACCAAGGTCTCAAGTCTCGCAATCATCTGCTCCTTGGGCTTCGCTTCGTAGTTTCGGCTGTCCGGATACACGTTCTTCAGTCGGTCTATCAGTCGGTCGTACTTGCCCTGAAGCATGTCGAACTCGCGCCTCAACTCAGCATACACGGAGAAAGCAATAGTGTCGTCCGACCCAGAGGATGACGAGGAATGCGCCCTTTGCTGACAACCAATAAGAGGAGTATTAATAATAATTTACTTTACCTACTCTCTCGCATAATATCTATAACCTACTCACAAGTCCTATAACCTATTTGGGCTGTTCAGGGACTCTAAACCGTAGCTCTGATACCAAAACCTGTCACACCCCCAACTTAAATAGCAAAATAATTATAGCTATTACATCATTTTATTGAGTACTACACAACCAAAATCCAAGATCTTACAGTTTAGGGTTTGGAACAGCCCAACACTACCAACTATTACATCTGATTACAAATACCGAGTCCTCACACAACTATTATTACTTATTCTACCTGGGCTCGAACATAAGCATCCGCATCACAGGTCTTACGGGCAGTCTGCTTGAATCTAACCATGGCTGTTAGCTGTAATATCAGGGTAAAGCAAGAAGTGAGCCAAAAGCTCAACAAGTGCTAACAATACAACGCAAAGCATAAATCGAGATATACCTTTAGGAATGACAATGGAATGACATAATCAATGATAATCGAGAGATAAAACTTATGTGAGTTGGCATCATTTTGCTTGCATCAAAACAAATTTTAAAACCATTCTTAATCAAAATCATTTTATGACGCTACGGATTACAGCCGGTGATCAGCCGCGAAGTAATCCCGAACCTCGCTGGGTTCTAAAACATTATTGGGAATCCCTAGGCAACTTTTAAGCCTAATATAAGTGTGGAAAGGACTCGCGTCTCAGTCCAGATCCACCATTCAAGAAAACATTTGTCCCCCTTTGGGACTGAAAAATCCACGTTTTAATCATTTTAAAAACTGATGCCGATTTATGACAAAATCTCTTTCGACTGTAATTATTTTTATCAAGGGATTATAGATCAACTTGAAACACTGGGAATATGACACTAAATCTCAGGGCCATGATCTACTAGACTTTACTATATTAGGGTAATTGAGAGGTTTCCATAAACAAGAACTTAGACAAGGAAATTAAGCCAGGCTATTGGATAAGATGAAAGAGTAATGCCAAACTAGGCTTAAAGCAACGGTTGTAGACAAGATATAGGTATTAGAACATCAAAAGATAGGCATCACTGGTTCCAATAGGATAAAGGGGTTAAAATATAAAGAAAGCGATCATCAGCTCAGTATATAACAGGGTATCAAGCTTTAGGGTAAGGATAGGGTTATCAAACAATCATGAATGTATTTAAGAAATGATTGGCTTTTAGGTATCAAGATAAAGTTTCTATCGAGGTTATTTCAAGAGTTGAATCAAAGCATCAGGGTGCAACATCAAGATTTCTCAGGGATCAATAGCATGATAAACAAAAGGATCAATAAGATATTATAACGCATCTCTAATTTATCATGGCATTAAACTATCATGAAAGACTTTTGAACTACTTGCAATATGTACTCGAGGGTTCATGGCATCTCTATGTAACTCAAAGATAAACAAAAGATACGCTTGATTTAAATACATCAAGATGACTCAGGATAATTGCATCGATATATATATATGAACTGTTTACAGCAAATACGAAGGTCAAGTTGAATCACTTGCCTTGAGATAGACTGGTCTGGTCTGACTGGTAGGAGCAACAACTGGAGCTTCACTCGACTTTTAAGGCAAGTTTTCCCTCGTCTCGAGATCCTACATAAATAATAATAATCCTCATTATAATATATTCTTTCTATCTTAACCTATTTACAACCCGAAATTAAACATGGATGGCATTTAGGCCTATACACACTTAATTCATATCCAACATTTATATTTTTAAATATACACACGTAGCCACATAATCACATATCGTATATTAATACCAAATAACATCACATACACCATAACGCCACACTAGGCTTGGATGATCTCGACTCACCACTTAAATTACTTGGTCGCTAACTAAGCGAAGTCTTCGAATTTGGGCTTCCTAACTCAATGTGCCTTTCCTAAATTATCCAAAACCTATTGACCCTCACTTGTGCCTTTTGTTCTACTGACCTTATACTATCTTACAACTATGGTGGTCGACCTAATACTCACTTCTAAGTGTCCTAAAACTATGTGATAAGTGAAAGTGCTCACTGGTGTAAATTTCAGAATGGTAACTAAGGTTTCTTGAGTGCATTAGACACTCTTAAACTACAAGTTTTTCTTCAAAATTTTTACACAAGACTCTCCTGACCTAAGGGCATCTCATAAGCTTGATGTGGCTCAAAGGCCTGGCTTGGGCCTTCTTGGGCCTAAGCTAAAAGTCCAAGGTTCCCCTGTTTTTCTGGGCAGAAAATGCCCTGACTTGAATTAACTTGTGGCACATGGTTCTAGCTCATATCCTATGAACTATGGTTGGAAAAACTTCTCTGACATACCCTCTAACTAAGGCCCAATTGGGCCTAATGAGGGCCTACCCATGACATGGCCAAATCTCCCTATTTCTAAGTTGCAACAAAACTGTCCCCTGCTGGACAGATTTTGTTATTCTACTTGTGCACCTAACCAAATGACATGCAAACCTCCAACCAACTCCTAAAACCTATTATATACTCCCCATACTAACTTCTGGTGGCTTGGGCCTCAAAGTGCACATCAATGACATGGTCAAAACTCACTCTAAACCTCAGGGTACTAAACTGATTTTTCTGCAGAAACTATAACTTCTCATTTTCCAAGATTTTAACTTGACAAACCCAACTAACAACAACTAAATACTTAAACCAAGACCTATACTTGGTATTCTACTGAACTAACTCCCTTTTTCTTAAAATACCCTTGGTGAGATCATCCTTACCTAAGGTGCAACTATGGCAAAACAAAAGAGACTACTCTTAACAAATCGCAAATCTTCATGCCTTTGAAACAACAAGATATATATTTTTATAAAAGATAACCACAAATTATTACCATGCAACAAGAAGCATAAATCAATATTATCACATTATTCCTACTGAAATTAAGGCTCACTAACAAAATCTTTCCAAATAATCAAAATTTCACAACAAACTAAGAGAATTCCACATGCATGCATGCCTTCGGGTTTTTCAAACCAAAACAACATGATTTCCAAATAAATTTTTATCATAATTCAACATGCAAGCCTAACATGGATTACAACTAAATGATCAACTAGCATGCAAAAGGATTTTATCAAGACTTTACTACAAAATTCATGTTATCATCACAAAATACACAAAAATGTTAACAAGGCAACAAAACACCATCCATTCGGCTCCTATCAAGTCATGGCCGAATGGATTAGGGTAAAAACAGCATTCGCATAGGTGTAACACTCTTATGTCTAGCCATTCTTGACCCTATGATACTATAACTCATGGTGAAAGCCTTAGATTCACAAGAATCAAGGAGGTTCACTTTGAGTTTAACAAAAACATCACCATGCAAGGTCAAAACATAGGTTTTTCACTCTATACTTTTGAAATATAAAAGAATAACATATAGGGAGTAAAATTACTTGAATATAAGATGATTGTTTGGGTGAAAGAATGAAGAAATGAAGGGGATGGAGGGCCTCGGCTATGGGATGGCCGAGAGTGAGGGTTGAGCCGAGAGGGAGGGAGGAGAAAAGGGGAGGGTGGAGTGAAAATGGAGTGATCATCACTTTAGTTTTGTTTTTATGTCTTTGACTAGACTAAATGTGAGTGGATTTAGGAAATGACAAGAGTAACCCTCTAGCTAAAGTTAGGCAAGTTTGCATGCAAGGTCAAGGAGGTAATTTGGCTAGCAAAATGTGAGTTAGTGGGGTGGAGAATGTCTTCTTTGCCCTTTGGTTAAATAGAAGAGAGTTTGCATGCAAGGTTATTCATGTAATTTGATAATTATTAAGCAACTAATTTCCAAAGATTTATTTTTATATAATAAAGTACAAGTTCAAAAATTATAAAATTTATACCATAAAATAACTTGGATTTTTAGAGACTTTATAAAAATCATTTTCAAAATTTGTGTACAAAATGTCTTTTAAAAGAAAATTTTTCCAAAGCTTAGAATATTCCTTATAAATCAAAAATAAAGAAATTAAATAAATTCTTGCTTTGAAAAATCATATACTACCCAAAGCAAATTTATAATGCAGAAATTTTCACTCACACAAACGTACAAGCATTGAATATATTTTTATTTAACTTAATATTATTCACAAATAATATTACATAAAATGCCGGTCGTAACAGTGAGGATTTAGATGTAAATGAGACAACTATATGTGTACTCAAGATGGCTAGTCTTTCATACTATATGGCATACAACACATGATTAGGTGGCGTCCCACCCGACTCTTTGTCATTTTGACAAAGTGTCACACCACAATATTGTTTGTCTCGATCAGAAAGCAATATTTTGAAAAGAGGAATAATTCAGAAGGAATACAACAAATTTGCTTTCATTTTTGCCTCATATAATTTATCGATAAAAGAAGCTCATATGTAATAACCCCAATTTTTGGAAATTTTTGAAACCCTTATGAATAGTGATTTTGCATATTATGCTGAATGAGAAAACTTTTCATGCCACACTATATAGGGGTTCTGTTATGGATATTCTGAGATTTTATTAGTACTCTATATGGTATATAAGTGTATGTAAAGATCGTCAGAATCCAATTCCGAACACTTTGATTTTTCCCGGAAATCCACTAGATACGGAAAGAATTGAGTATAAGGTAACATGATTAAAAGGATTTAAATTCAAGGATTATAAGAGAGGATCATAAAAGGAATATAATGTATTGAGAAAGGTTAAGGGAACCCAAGTAATAAGATCCCGGGTATGATCCCTCAAACGAGAAACGAGAACGAAAGTTAAGCGAACCGTATAACAGATCAGCGGTCATTAGGCAAACAATTAGGAAGTTAATCAAAGAGATTAGAGGGGATGATGTCATCCAACCAATGGGAAGAGGACAAAGAGGGAAGGATGACACCACATGATGACATAAGCATGACATAGAAGGGAAGGAAATGTGGTTGAATTATAACCACACAAAATCAAGGTTAATTAAGTAATTAACCTAAAACAACACAAAAATCAACCAACCAAGCAAACATTTCATTTTTTCACCAAACAAAACACAAACCCCCCATTTTTCTTCTTGAAGCTCTCGGCCCTTTTCTTAAAAAATGAAGATCCAAGCTCCACCACTTACTATTTAGCAAGGTATTTATCTAAGCTTCCCCATGGATAGTTACATACTTCCTATAAGTTTAAGCTTCTAATTCCAAACCAATCTTTTTCTATAAATCATGGAAGAAGATGGTGAATAGTGTTTTTTAAGAACTAAAATTTGTGTTCTTGAAGTTTTGTTTAGATTAAGCTTGGATAAGGACTTTAAGGGTGATTCCAAGCCATTTTCTTGATTCTCCACTCTCCAAGGAAGGTATAAACTCCAAACCCTAGTTTTAATTTGTATATTAGGTTGATTATGGTTGTGAGGGTAAAGAGCAGCTTGAAACTTGTTTGTTTAAGAGTTTGGGTTGGAATGGTGGTGATTGATTTGTTGAAATCTTAAGATTTAGTTAAAGAATGTAGTATAGTTTAAATTCAAGTTTTAGGAGTAAGTAAATGGATTATAATGAGTTGGTTTGGGGCTGTTGTAATGTATTTTGGATGGAGTTTGAATTGGGTTGTGAATTGGGGTTGAATTGTGGTTGTTTTGAGTTGGTTTAAATTTGGGAAATCGCGTAATCATAGCCGTCGTAATGTCCGATTTACTTTAGACTGCTTTTGTTCATAACATTTGGACCCGAGAACTCCCTGCTAGGTTTTGACCATTTCCATGTTTAGATAGTTCATGTTACGAGCTTTGTTTTGATATGTAGTTCGTTTGATTCCGATGAACGGTTTAGGAGAAACGGCCGTTTTAAGTAATGACGTTTCGTGAACGAACCCTTACCCCTCGCCTTACTTTGAAACATAGGTTAAAGACCTTAAAGGGTTAATTAATGTATGAAACAATTATGTTAAGTATGTTAGGTAGTTGGTAAGACGCTCGTGAAGGAATCGCCTTAAAACTCGTAATGGTTAAATTATTAAAAATGGTGGAGCCGAGGGTACTCGAGTGACTTAAGAGAATCAATAAGCGCAAAACGAGCGTTAGAGTCTGAGTTGGTTAGAGTATAGATTTACAAGTGACTTTGGTTTAATTCCAACTTACTTGTTGCTTATAGGTTACCAGACTCGTCCCGAGCCATTCGTAACCCCCAGTCGCTCAGGCAAGTTTTCTACCCGTTATACTGTTGTTGTGATGTATATGTGTATATGCATGATCTTGTGATAAATGCATATTTGTTATTAGCAAATTCTTGCGATATATTATAGCATCTCATATGGTATATATGCATGCCTATTTCGTATTCTTGATTTATATATCTGTTGGTTCAAATGCTTATTCGTTGCATAATACCTATGCTAGAGATAAGCGGTATTTGCGTATACCCTTAGTATAGGGGATCAAAAGGTGAACTTTTTCTAAAACCGGGAGGCGAGGCTCCCGAGTATAATATATATTTATATATATATATTGATATAGTTTTTAAAACTATTAATTGAATAAGGTTTATTCGATAACTTTATTTTATTTAATGAATATTATTACGAATATTCATTCGAGGGCTTATGACTCCTTTATTTTATTTAATGAATATTATTACGAATATTCATTCGAGGGCTTATGACTCCTTTATTTTATTTAATGAATATTATTACGAATATTCATTCGAGGGCTTATGACTTCCTTATTTTATTAAATGAATATTATTTTGAATATTCATTCGAGGGCTTATGAATTCTTTATTTTATTAAATGAATATTATTTTGAATATTCATTCGAGGACTTATGACTCCTTTTATTTTATTATTTGAATATTATTTGAATATTCATTCGAGGGTTTATGACTCTTTTATATTATTTATTAAATATTATCTGAATATTCATTCGAGGGCTTATGACTCAGTTTATATTATTTAATGAATATTATTTGAATATTCATTTGAGGATCTATGACTCCGATTATTTGCTGAGATATGTTCTTTATTTTATTAAAGAATAAGGTGTCGATAATCAAACTTATCTTTGATTATTCAAATAAAGATAATACTTTCGTATAAGTATATCTTTGGTTATTTAATACTCATTTCAAGTATAAGTTTTAAAACTTCTACTTCAATTATTTTTATAAAGATTATTCTTTATGGGAATATTATTTAAATAATAATATTCAGATATTTTCTAATATATTGGGACTGATTTATTTCATTAAATCAGCATTACTCCAAACACTCTTTAAAGTGTTTTCGAGTCTTCAAAATGATTTTTAAAAGTTAGAGCAGATCCCAAAACTCATTTTTATATTTAAGATCTTCCTTTTAAAGGGGATTTAAATACTCGTTCAAAACTTGAGGGATCCGGCTCAGTGGTGTATTTTACATTCGCAACGAGGTTGTTGTTTCGAGAAAACATCTTGATTACTTGCCCATCGTTCGGGAAGTAAGTTCATCTATTTTAGTCGGCATAAGCAACATGGGCTCAGTGGGCGTCCATGAAAGTGTAAGTGGCTCAGTGGGAGTCCATCAAATGCGTAAGTGGCTGAGTGGCAGTCCAGCATAAGGTCCTATGTGGCCAGGGTGATGACCGGTTGGGGATTCATCCATCTACTAGTAGAAAAGGTTACTTATTGGTATCTTTGCTTGATCAGCAAGATATCAGGTTTATGCCAAGGTTTTCTCCTTTCCAAATTCATTGGATATTGCAACTCTGTTTATAATTTTCATAACAGAGGTTTTCAAGGAGTGTATGAAATGTATATATATAGGTGTATATATATATATATCGGGATTTAATGAAGTATCTCGTAACTTTATTATTTATAATGATATTCAAAGATTGAATCTATTCAAATCTTGTCTTGTAGTCTCATCTATGTGATGAACTTTTGAACTAATTATAACTTGAACGGTGGTAGTTCAAGTAGTATTTGGAAAAGATATAAGTATATTGGAGTATCTTGTAACTTCATCTTTTAAACTTATATCTAGTAAATGATTATCTTATGCATGACAAAGATTATCAGAAAAACGTTGAGACAAGTTTAGATATATCAGATCACCTTGCAACGATATTTTTATACAGTTATACACTGTAACTCTGTGTGTATTATGCATGGAAGAGGACTTCCAATATTTTGAAAAGTATATATGTATATATATACTGAATATTTTGCGACTTCATCGCATTAAGATATCAACTTGGTTCATTTCTTTTGACCAAGACTTTCATGAGTACTATGAGAAGGCTCATATATTGTTAATCATTATACATATTATTTTGGTGGGCTTGCTGCTCACCCTTGCTTTCTTCTTTCATCACACAACATCAGATAGACAAGATGAACAGGACCAAGCTCCCGATTCACGAGCGGATAGGAAACGTTCCGCAGTTTCCTATAGGCGTTGATGTCGCTATAGCTGAGGTAGGAGCTACCAATAGGCTAGGCTTTCAACTTTTGATGTACCAGATTTATGTATATTTATGAATTGTAATAATGGCAAAGAAAATGTAAATTTATTTAGAAAACCTTTTAAGGTGTATTGGCAGATAATTGTGGAATAAAATGACTTGTGATTATTTTTGGATATTCATCTCTGAGACTATAACTTGTGGTGTGTGTGTTTATTGTGGGGTCACAGTACAGAGTAGTTGATTATTTATTAAGATTGGGTGTTATTAAGGGAAATGGAACTCGTGACAACCCGGATCCCCGACCCCGGATTTGGGGGTGTTAGAGAAGTGGTATCAGAGCTAAGCGTTATAAACCTCAGAGATGATGTGACGTTAAGATAATAACTAAGATAATAAGAACTCTTGCCAAGTTCATAGTCGGGCTACCTAACGTAGTACTGACAGTTAAAACCCGTACGGGAACCCTTATAAATATCGTGATAGAAGCGTAGTTCATTATCGTATATGGTAGCGGGACTCCGAACCCTGAGGTTGAGGAGTAACAGCGCGATGATGTTTTATTACTAATTGGAGATCGGATTGTGGATCCGATAGAGCGTCCTAACGCAGGACCGGATGATGTTGATATTGAGGATGTAGCGGTTGAGGATATTGTCCTAGAAGGGATTGTGGCTGAGGAGGATCCCGTGAAGGATCCTGACAAGAATGAATAAAGGACCACTGAGGAATTGATGACCATGGTTAGGCCAACTCCCAGAGGTAGGATTGGCCGGTCACTACCAGAGGTTCGTTCAAGTTTGTAAAGATAGTAGACCCTTTAACGCGGCTTACTCGTAAGACTGAGAAGTTCGAATGGACAGAGAAATGTGAGAACAACTTTTAAGAACCGAAGCAAAGGTTGGTGACGTTCCCTATGTTGGCGTTGCCGGATGGAAAATGAGATTTTGTGAAGTGTAGTGACGCTTCGCATAAGGAATTAGGGTGCTTCTTATACAGCACAACAAGGTAATCGCGTACGCGTCAAGATAATTAAGGGAATATAAAATTCGATATCCCCACCTATGAGCTTGGGCTCATGGCAATAGTTTTGCCCTAAAGATTTGAGGCACTACTTGTATGGAGAGAAGTGCGAGAATTACCTAAGCCATAAGTGCTCTAGTACATTTTCACGCAGAAAAGAGCTCAACATGCGCCAAATGAGGTGGTTAGAGCTAATCAAGGATTACGATTATGAGATTCTTTATCATTCGGGAAAGCCAATATGGTGGCTGATGCCCTTAGTAAAAAGGAGAGACTCAAGATGATAATGTCTTTGAGAGAGTTTACAAGAGATTTTGAGAAAATGGAAATAGAAGTGAAGGTAACCGGAGCCGGTACCGAAAAGATGTTTGAGATTGCAATACAGTCCGAATTATCGGAAAAGAACATATTGTGCCAGAAAAAGTGATGAATGAAGGCAGAGAGCCAACAATTAGATAAAAGATTAATACCAAGAAAAATGATAAGGGAATAATGAGGTATTCCTACAGAATTTGAGTTCCAAACGTTCAAGAGCTTAAAGATGAAATCTTAGATGAAAGCTAGTTTGAGGAATAAGATTTAGAGCAAACCCTGAACGTGATAGTCAGGGAGGTCGCCATCAAGATAGAAGGAAACCATAACATAATGAAGTGGAAAATGAGGATTTAAAATATGTAGGATGACCCCGATTATGGGGAGGAGGAGGGAATGTTCAGACTAAGGAAACAGAAGTCGAGTAAGGAAATGAGACCCGAGACGGTACTCCTATACGAAAAATCTTTCAGGGCCTTTAAGTCGCTAAGCCCTTAGAGTTCCAAGGAACAAGCTGAACCAGTCGAGGCAAGAACCTCGCTAAAGGAAATATAGGAATCATTTGAGATTCTAAATGATGGACGAATCACAAAAGACTGTTTTGTCACTTACCCTCCTAAGAGAGAGGCCACCCGCTGGTGAAAGACCAAGAAAGGCACGGAGCCAGAGGTTAGAATAAACTGATTAAAGTTCAGTCAATTGTTTTCGGGAAAGTAATTTCCAAGGTTATGGAGATAGTGTAAAAGCATTAGAGCCAGAATAAAGGTAGACGAGTATGATGAATGGTGAATCTAAGTTGTAAAAGTTGTCAAGATTCGTTTTGAGGACACGAATCCAGAATGACGGGATGTTTGAAATCAATGCTTATGTTATGTTGGTTCATGAAATAATGATAAGAGAAAGGAATATAAAGGCAATAGAGTTTGAGGTATGATAAGGGAGTTGGGTATGACGAAACCCTAAAGACTCGTAGTAATAGAAATAGAAAAGTATGCATTCGTCAGGATGAGGGTGATTCACCATGAGTTAAAAATTGATGGTTGAAGGCATAAGAGATACATATATTTTATCCCCTGTAAGTTGGGAGGATTCGAGGAAACCTTGAGATAGTTCGAAGGATAAGTAATGAGACGCAGATAGACTGAGGAGATGAGGAAGTAAGAAATTAGGAAAAATTGGATGAAGGAAGTGACCTTCAAGAATATGAAGTGTAAGACCAGGGGCATGATACCCAGAAAGGGAGACGCCAGGTATGAAAGATATCCCAACATTGAGGTGACTGTTGAGATAAACAACAAAAGTAAATAAGGAATTATTAAGAAGAGGTTCACGTTGAACACGACCAATATCTTCCAGAACATCTTTGTTATCGTTACCAAATTAGGCAAGAAAAGCGGATAACCGTTGTTATCTTTTGGAGGCCATACTGATTGACCTCATTTTGAATACAGATGCTATTGTGAAATTAGGCATATACTATCGAGGTGGGAATGATTGAATGAGACACCCTTATCAGGGATATATGACTTGATTTATCCATGGAAGGATGCATGTACTTTTTCTAAAGGTGGAATTAAGGATAGAACATCGGTAACTTAAAATGAATCCCAGGGGAATGCATAAAGGTTGGCATTTCACCATTAATAGGGATAGTATGAGTTTGACAGTATGAATTGGAAAGGATTAAGGTAACAACAACCTTTAAGAATCAGTGGAGAAATTTTTCAGAAGTATATAGACAATGATTCTGGAATTAATAAATGGTATCTTAATATGCCCTGTATCTAGGGAATACAGGAGGGACGATTCAAGGATAACCTAAGAGGTTTTACAAGAAAGAAAGGTAATATTCAAAATTCTCAAGAATAGAAATGTTGATAAAGGAAATATGACGTAATTACAATGATGCCAAGTGGGGCACGTGTTAAACCACGAGAAATTATGGATCGAACCAGTAAAGGTCGAAATTGTTCAGGAAAATTAGGACCTAAGATTAAAGATGTCTAAGTATGATTGGGAGTTAGTCGTGACAGTGATTAACCTCTAAAGACTGAGGCAATAACTTATGGAAAAATGGTGATTTTTTTTACTCATCAGATTTTAAGGAAGACATCTTCACATAAGCAGTGATTGAAATGAGGTAGAAAATTTATTTGGAGGTGGTTAAAATGACATTGACTGTAAGGAAATTTTACTATCAGGAAAGGCCAAAGAGGTGGCCGACACTTTAAAGGTAAGAGGATAATTATAGGAGCTTGTGCCAGAGGAATACAGTAATAAGGATTAAAGCCGTGAAGGTTGTATTATGGTTTGGAAGATTGACATTCCTTCTGATGACTGTGCAATACCCAACCGTAATAGTAGTTGGTAAAGGTTTAATTCGTGTGATCACCATGAGTGGGCTATCTATCTCAGAAGGAACTACCCGGAGGATAATCCCGGACCATGTTTCAAAAAGGACTAAACGAACCTTGAGTTAAGTCTTCTATTTAAGGCATACGAGTAAGAATGGTATTAACCTGCTATCGTTGCTTTGATTGAAACTCTTCTGCAATTTTATCTGCTTCATGCCAGGTATGTATGTTAGGATCAGGAGGGTCTTCATGAATCATGATTGGTGATTATGTTAACTCCTTAGAAGTATTCTATACGACATGTATGGACTCTGTATGGTTAGATATTAAGATTTCATGGAAAGTGAATGACGACCGTAGGTCAGTGGTGGACCATAGTAATGCAGCAATGATTACGCGAGTAATGAGTTGATTACAACCGTGAGAGTTGTATTGGAATGGATGTTGAGATTGAGTACCACTAATCTGGCCGTGGTAGTGTATAAGTTATCATTGATAGACAAATTAAGTAGAGTATCTACCTATTGAATATTTATTCCCTCTTATGAATAGAGAGTCGTATTACTATACGAGGAAGGTTGCGGTGCAAGCATAGAATTCTAGTAACGATGATGTCTAGAATGAGATCCCAGATTCGATTTTCGATATCGAGGGAGTTTCAAAGGTGATTGTGTATAAGCTCGAGGAAGAGCCTGGGTCCATAGAATGATGGACGGAATAGCGAAAATATTTAGGCATGTGAAATACGATGCTATAACACTTGATGTTGATATAAATATATATGTTTTATTCTCCTATGACAAACCTCTATAGTTCAGAGGTAGGTTCCAAGCCAGATATTTTGTGGCAGTATATTTTTTTTCATATTTACAATTCTCTTCAATTCGTTCTTTTCTCTTCTTTTCATTTCATATAAACTGAGAAGAACAACCCTTCCAGAAGGGGAGGTATTGCCGAATGACTATCTATCTGTGTGATAGAAGCCGAGTAGGATACCAGCTATTGTTTAATTGCTTGCCAAGTACTAAAGGATGGCCACCTTCTGTACTAACTATGCAATGTAACAAGTGTTCATGATCATAGTGATCTCTCAATGAATTCTTTTACTTCTATATGATAGATCAAGCTTTCAAAAATAGAAACAGCTGAAAAAGGAGTAGTAAAGTTATGGTGGTATTCGGAATGGAACCACATTCGTGATACTAAGGTTAACGTGGTTATTAAAAGGTTATAGAATGCTAACGAGCAAAAGTATAACCAGTATAATATTAGGAACGGAAGGTAGTAGCGATTACGAACTGGAAAAGAATGGGTATTGAGAAGCAAAAGCTCTAATGTTAAAAGCTATAATAAGAGTCTGTGCAATAGACTTGAAATAATTTGGAATGATCACTTAACACGGATTGAGTTTTCTTACGATAATAGATCATATGTCAGTATTGAGATATCGCCTTATGAGATCCTTGAGGGAAGACAATGTCGATCTCCCTTATGTTAGGATGAAGTTGTAGAGCGTAAGATGCTCGGACCCGCAGTAGTCCAAAGGATCAAGGACATAATAGATTTTAATCAAATGACGGCTGGTAGTAGCCCAAGATGGGAACACGAAGTATGTTGATTTGACACGAAAGGACAAGGAATAGGAAGTAGGGGACCTAGTGTTGTTATAGGTATTCCCTTGGAAAGGAAGGATGAGGTTCGGAAAGAAAGGGAAGCTAAGTCCACGAATTGTTGGACCCTTGGATATATTAAGACGTATTGGGAAGATAGCATATGAGCTAGCCCTACCCCCGAATATGTAGCAAGTTCATAACGTGTTCCACGTATCAATGTTAAGAAAGTGTAATTCGGATGCCAGATAAATAGGGGCATATGAGCGCATAGACATGCAACCCGACGTAACCTATATGGAGCAACCAGGAAGGGTTATAGAGTAAAAAGGAACAAGTGCTCAGGAGAAGGGTTATCAAACTAGGCAGAGTTTGGTGATAGGACCATAATGTGGGAAAATTTACTCAAGAATTAGAAAGTGCAATGCTAAGAGAGTATCCCTATTCATTTTATATCTGATTCCGGGACGGAATCCTTTTAAGGAGGGGAGATTGTAATAACCCCAATTTTTGGAAATTTTTGAAACCCTTATGAATAGTGATTTTGCAGATTATGCTGAATGAGAAAACTTTTCATGCCACACTATATAGGGGTTCTGTTATGGATATTCTGAGATTTTATTAGTACTCTATATGGTATATAAGTGTATGTAAAGATCGTCAGAATCCAATTCCGAACACTTTGATTTTTCCCGCAAATCCACTAGATACGGAAATAATTGAGTATAAGGTAACATGATTAAAAGGATTTAAATTCAAGGATTATAAGAGAGGATCATAAAAGGAATATAATGTATTGAGAAAGGTTAAGGGAACCCAAGTAATAAGATCCCGGGTATGATCCCTCAAACGAGAAACGAGAACGAAAGATAAGCGAACCGTATAACAGATCAGCGGTCATTAGGCAAACAATTAGGAAGTTAATCAAAGAGATTAGAGGGTATGATGTCATCCAACCAATGGGAAGAGGACAAAGAGGGAAGGATGACACCACATGATGACATAAGCATGACATAGAAGGGAAGGAAGTGTGGTTGAATTATGACCACACAAAATCAAGGTTAATTAAGTAATTAACCTAAAACAACACAAAAATCAACCAACCAAGCAAACATTTCATTTTTTCACCAAACAAAACACAAACCCCCCATTTTTCTTCTTGAAGCTCTCGGCCCTTTTCTTAAAAAATGAAGATCCAAGCTCCACCACTTACTATTTAGCAAGGTATTTATCTAAGCTTCCCCATGGATAGTTACATACTTCCTATAAGTTTAAGCTTATAATTCCAAACCAATTTTTTCTATAAATCATGGAAGAAGATGGTGAATAGTGTTTTTCAAGAACTAAAATTTGTGTTCTTGAAGTTTTGTTTAGATTAAGCTTGGATAAGGACTTCAAGGGTGATTCCAAGCCATTCTCTTAATTCTCCACTCTCCAAGGAAGGTATAAACTCCAAACCCTAGCTTTAATTTGTATATTAGGTTGATTATGGTTGTGAGGGTAAAGAGCAGCTTGAAACTTGTTTGTTTAAGAGTTTGGGTTGGAATGGTGGTGATTGATTTGTTGAAATCTTAAGATTTGGTTAAAGAATGTAGTATAGTTTAAATTCAAGTTTTAGGAGTAAGTAAATGGATTATAATGAGTTGGTTTGGGGCTGTTGTAATGTATTTTGGATGGAGTTTGGATTGGGTTGTGAATTGGAGTTGAATTGTGGTTGTTTTGAGTTGGTTTAAATTTGGGAAATCGCGTAATCATAGCCGTCGTAATGTCCGATTTACTTTAGACTGCTTTTGTTCATAAGATTTGGACCCGAGAACTCCCTGCTAGGTTTTGACCATTTCCATTTTTAGATAGTTCATGTTACGAGCTTCGTTTTGATATGTAGTTAGTTTGATTCTGATGAACGGTTTAGGAGAAATGGCCGTTTTAAGTAACGACGTTTCGTGAACGAACCCTTACCCCTTGCCTTACTTTGAAACATAGGTTAAAGACCTTAAATGGTTAATTAATGTATGAAACAATTATGTTAAGTATGTTAGGCAGTTGGTAAGACGCTCGCGAAGGAATCGCCTTAAAACTCGTAATGGTTAAATTATTAAAAATGGTGGAGCCGAGGGTACTCGAGTGACTTAAGAGAATCAGTAAGCGCAAAACGAGTGTTAGAGTCTGAGTTGGTTAGAGTATAGATTTACAAGTGACTTTGGTTTAATTCCAACTTACTTGTTGCTTATAGGTTACCAGACTCGTCCCGAGCCATTCGTAACCCCCAGTCGCTCAGGCAAGTTTTCTACCCGTTATACTGTTGTTGTGATGTATATGTGTATATGCATGATCTTGTGATAAATGCATATTTGTTATTAGCAAATTCTTGCGATATATTGTAGCATGTGATATGGTATATATGCATGCCTATTTCGTATTCTTGATTTATATATCTGTTGGTTCAAATGCTTATTCGTTGCATAATACCTATGTTAGATATAAGCGGTATTTGCGTATACCCTTAGTATAAGGGATCAAAAGGTGAACTTTTTCTAAAACCGGGAGGCGAGGCTCCCGAGTATAATATATATTTATATATATTGATATAGTTTTTAGAACTATTAATTGAATAAGGTTTATTCGATAACTTTATTTTATTTAATGAATATTATTACAAATATTCATTCGAGGGCTTATGACTCCTTTATTTTATTTAATGAATATTATTACGAATATTCATTCGAGGGCTTATGACTCCTTTATTTTATTTAATGAATATTATTACGAATATTCATTCGAGGGCTTATGACTTCTTTATTTTATTAAATGAATATTATTTTGAATATTCATTCGAGGGCTTATGACTTCTTTATTTTATTAAATGGATATTATTTTGAATATTCATTCGAGGACTTATGACTCCTTTTATTTTATTATTTGAATATTATTTGAATATTCATTCGAGGGCTTATGACTCTTTTATATTATTTATTGAATATTATTTGAATATTCATTCGAGGGCTTATGACTCAGTTTATATTATTTAATGAATATTATTTGAATATTCATTTGAGGATCTATGACTCCGATTATTTGCTGAGATATGTTCTTTATTTTATTAAAGAATAAGGTGTCGATAATCAAACTTATCTTTGATTATTCAAATAAAGATAGTACTTTCGTATAAGTATATCTTTGGTTATTTAATACTCATTTCAAGTATAAGTTTTAAAACATCTACTTCAATTATTTTTATAAAGATTATTCTTTATGGGAATATTATTTAAATAATAATATTCAGATATTTTCTAATATATTGGGACTGATTTATTTCATTAAATCAGCATTACTCCAAACACTCTTTAAAGTGTTTTCGAGTCTTCAAAATGATTTTTAAAAGTTAGAGCGGATCCCAAAACTCATTTTTATATTTAAGATCTTCCTTTTAAAGGGGATTTAAATACTCATTCAAAACTTGAGGGATCCGGCTCAGTGGTGTATTTTACATTCGCAACGAGGTTGCTGTTTTGAGAAAACATCTTGATTACTTGCCCATCGTTCGGGGAGTAAGTTCATCTATTTGAGTCGGCATAAGCAACATGGGCCCAGTGGGCGTTCATGAAAGTGTAAGTGGCTCAGTGGGAGTCCATCAAATGCGTAAGTGGCGGAGTGGCAGTCCAGCATAAGGTCCTATGTGGCCAGGGTGATGACCGGTGGGGGATTCATCCATCTACTAGTAGAAAAGGTTACTTATTGGTATCTTTACCTGATCAGCAAGATATCAGGTTTATGCCAAGGTTTTCTCCTTTCCAAATTCATTGGAAATTGCAACTCTGTTTATAATTTTCATAACAGAGGTTTTCAAGGAGTGTATGAAATGTATATATATAGGTGTATATATATATCGGGATTTAATGAAGTATCTCGTAACTTCATTACTTATAATGATATTCAAAGATTGAATCTATTCAAATCTTGTCTTGTAGTCTCATCTATGTGATGAACTTTTGAACTAATTATAACTTGAACGGTGGTAGTTCAAGTAGTATTTGGAAAAGATATAAGTATATTGGAGTATCTTGTAACTTCATCTTTTAAACTTATATCTAGTAAATGATTATCTTATGCATGACAAAGATTTTCAGAAAAACGTTGAGACAAGGTTAGATATATGAGATCACCTTGCAACGATATTTTTATACAGTTATACACTGGAACTTTGTGTGTATTATGCATGGAAGAGGACTTCCAATATTTTGAAAAGTATATATGTATATATATATACTGAATATTTTGCGACTTCAACGCATTAAGATATCAACTTGGTTCATTTCTTTTGACCAAGACTTTCATGAGTACTATGAGAAGGCTCATATATTGTTAATCATTATACATATTATTTTGGTGGGCTTGCTGCTCACCCTTGCTTTCTTCTTTAATCACACAACATCAGATAGACAAGATGAACAGGACCAATCTCCCGATTCACGAGCGGATAGGAAACGTTCCGCAGTTTCCTATAGGCGTTGATGTCGCTATAGCTGAGGTAGGAGCTACCAATAGGCTAGGCTTTCAACTTTTGATGTACCAGATTTATGTATATTTATGAATTGTAATAATGGCAAAGAAAATGTAAATTTATTCAGAAAACCTTTTAAGGTGTATTGGCAGATAACTGTGGGATAAAATGACTTGTGATTATTTTTGGATATTCATCTCTGAGACTATAACTTGTGGTGTGTGTGTTTATTGTGGGGTCACAGTACAGAGTAGTTGATTATTTATTAAGATTGGGTGTTATTAAGGGAAATGGAACTCGTGACAACCCGGATCCCCGACCCCGGATTTGGGGGTGTTACATCATACGTATTCAAGAATTAAGAAGAACATATGTCATCGTATTAGAGAAAAGAATGACAGGGTTGGTCACCGTCCACGCTTCACTTAAATATACCTTCAAAGATCCTTCGAATAACAGATTCACAATTCAAGTCACATCATCACTTCGAAATGTCATTTGGAAATGCCTCCACATTAAATACCTTAATGATTCGACCACATCTTTACTAAATTCATAATCATTGCTTCCAACTTCGTCTAGGTCACGTAGAATAACCATCGATCACGTAACACCTCAATTTCGTCGATAGGAATATTATTCTTCGCCAATCATCTGGAAGAGTTTTCCATTTCTTCAATTATCCTCTGTCTTTTTAAATCTCGAGTCTCATTAAATTCTAATGGTCTCATCAATTGGGTATATCATGTTTTAACATGTTGATTTAAATATTGATATGAATTTTGTCTATCACGTGAAAACTCGTTTAAAATTTTTGAAAATCAGACATTTGTTCGTCATTACTATATAGGTTACTTGTTATTCTTATAATCCACTACTAAAATATCTGATTAAAGGAATGCCCATATACAGGTCTCTCCACTATGGTATATTTTATATTTCTCCTTGGAATCCGCTCGCATTTATTAGTCGACAAAACTTCATTTACCGTTGTATTCCTTTTATTCGTACTCTACCTCAATGCTGACGTCTGATACCGTCTTTCCGATTCTCATCGTCGTTCTTGATGTTATACTTACAACCATTAGTGCAATTCAACATTCCGTTTGTAGATAAAGTCGCACCTTCTTCTTAGTCTTACCTATACCTGATAAGATAAATAGCATTCCTTGTGCGTCGCCCGATAAGTGATAAGAATCTTCTCACAACGGTGGTGCCTTTGAAACTTGCAACTTTGGCTCTTCATCAGCTTACATCAACTTGTTGCCTTCAGCGTGGAACTTGTCCTACTACCTAATTTTAAGTTACATAATACTAAAACTCATCTAACTTTGCTTAATACGAAGTTCTCAAAAGAATTAATCGTATTTTTCTTTAAAACCAAATGAAAAGTATGGTAACATACCCCTTCTCCATCGAGCCGTCGACTCCTCATTACTATAGGGTATGAGAACTCAATACAGCTATAGTGTTGCTATATTCGCCTTTCATTTTCTTAACAATCCTATCTTGCCAATTCCCTATCGGATCTGCTAATCCTAATTCACACTCAATTCAAACTTAAAGTGAGTATGCCTAGGGTCTTTCCTATATTATATGGCCTATTACTCCTATCTTACTCTCACCTATTCTTATTTCAAAGACCAATAACTTGTTGCTCTGATGCTAACTTGTAACAACCCAAATCCGGGGTCAAGATTTGGTGTCACTAAACAATCTTTATATAATATAAAATAATATAAAATGACCCCTTAGTTTCGGATCGTTTACAGGTTATGGTATGAAAAAAGAACCTAACCTTCTATAATTCACGACAACTAAAAATACAGGATTAAATACCTTTGTACTAATTCTCTTGTCATATTTTTCTAACATTTTCGTCCTCTTGCAGCGGAGATCTTTCTAATTTCTGCTGTCTATCAAAAGCTATTCACATTTAGCCTCATTTGTTTCTGAAAGAAATAAGAATTTACAAATAAAGTGTGAGCCAAAAATGCCCAGCAAGTATGCAACTGATTTCCAAATATCAATATCAAAAGAACTTTTCCGGAAAAAATCTTTAAATAATTTGTAACATTTCTATTTCTTTGAAGAGTTGAGCGAATAAACATTGGTTGTTACCAGCCCTGAATTATAAAACAAAAGTGACGAACAATCCCCAGATTCATCTTTAATTAGGGTTTTCTTCGGTTTTGTTAGCATAAAACTTTTCGAGAGAGAATATAGTTAATGGTGATATCAATATTGAATTAGACTGGACACTAGTTCGCACATATACCTTACTGATCGGCAAGGATACAATGCATATTTATATCTTACTATATAGATCCATTCGGGTACCCAGGCTATAACGACTCGTGTATTTTTATTTTATTTCTAATATTTAGAAGTGTAATAAAGGTTTAAGTAAATAAATAAAATGTGTGTATTGGTTTTGGCAGCAGTTATAGATTGTTATTTAATTATTTATGATTGTTGTTATGTGGGATTGAATTGTGTGATTTATTATTGAGATATATGATTTTATTTTGCTTATAAAGAGTGATTTTATTGTAGCTTTAATTTCATAAATACTTGATAATTTATAATATTGGTTTTATAATTTTATAATTTTAATAATTATTTTTAGGACTTTATAGAATTGAGAAATCAATATTTTATTAATTATTTATTTTTATGATTTTCTGAGTGTGTTTGGTTATAAAATCCATATTTAATTATGGAAATCATCAAAAATTACGAAACTCATATTTTATGAAGGTTATAATATTCGGATAATTTTAAAATTATTTTGGGAATTTTCGAGATTCGTTTCACCCGCGCGTCGTTTCGTTTATTCGTTTAATGCGGGCATAAATTTTGTTTCAAAATTTATTTAAAAATTTCGAAATTTATGTTTATTTAACTTCGGGATATTAATAAAATTTTAAAACTAGTTTGGTGAATTTTAGAATTATTATTACCCGAAAGTTTCTCAATTTCGGGATAAAATCCGGGTGTGTAAATTAAAAGCTGGATACGTAATATAAGTTTACAAATACGTGGCAACACCGGGACATTTGTGTTGCTACGTATGCTGTGCAGAGAATTTTGCAATTCATTTTTTTTTATTATTTTGTTTACTTCTCTCTTCTTCCTCCTTATCCCTCCATCTCTCTCTCAATCTCTCGATCTCTCCTGTTATCTCTGTATTTTCTTTACTCTCCTCCCCTCTTTTTCTTTTCTTCTCCTTCGTCTCTTCCGCCTGTTATTTCCTGAGTCGCCGGGATTCAATTCCGCCATCTTGCTCCGTTCTTTTGGTAATAATTACCGCTATATCTCTCTTTTTTCTGATATGTGTGTGTAAAATCATATATATGTATGTACCTGTGTGTGTAAGTGGGTGTGTGTGTGTGTGTTCTGCGCGGTGGTGCGTGTGTGTTGGTGCGGCTGTGCATAGTGTTGTGCGGCTGTGTTCTTTGTTGTTTGGTTGGTTCTGTGGGCTTGTTCCTTTCGGGCCTGACAGTTGGGCCTTGTTGGGCCTTCTCTGTTGGGCGGAGTTGAGCAGTTGGACTTGGTTGTTGTAATTTTTAATTTCGATTCCCTTTTTCTGCAGGAATTATTGAGTAAAATTCTTGATATTACTAATTCGCGTGGGAAATTATTTTTAATAAATCAGTGGAATTTATTTGGATACCCGAATATTTCGGGCACCAATAAATTTTGCCGTCGTACCGCGATGACTCGTTACGAGCGGACGGTGGACGGTGATGACGATGTTCTGAGTCCTAAACTTTATAAATAAATAAGATGATTCGTATAAAATGTTTCGAAAGTAAATTGTGTGTGAATATGGAATTGGTATGGGAATGAAAATGTGGATTGTTGTGGATTATTGACGTCGATTGTAACCGACGGGTAGTCTTATAAATAAATAAGATGCTGCAAAATTTCCTAAAAATATATATTCGTAAATGTACCTATTTATTTTATACGTGTTACCCCTAACAATATTCCGACTATGTGACTATGTGATTATATGTATAATAATAATACGAGTCGGGTTATCGGATTGAGTTGTTAGAATGTGAGGATATCAAGCATGTCGGTATAACTGATTAGGGTATTCTTTATGTGTAGATTCCGATCGAGTTTTTTCAGGATTAAAGTCAACGTGAAAGCTACTTAGGGTTTTGTAAAGCATTGCAAGGCATGTACCTCTGACCATTCTTTTATGGTTCAGTACGTATGAATAGCTAAATGTTTTATTCTCGTAATGGAACATAAACGTTTTAAGTTACGTATCCCCTATATTTGAAAATGTTGTTTAAAATTATATTTTAGGGAAAAGTAACTTCTGAAAACACCTATCTCTAAACGTGATTTAAATGAAAAGAGGATTTGAATAGTGTGCTGTGACAGGATTGATTTTGAAAAAGAGATAGGTAAAAGTGATTTTGAAAACTGGATAAAACGATCAGATATGGGATACATTGGGGCAAGAGTAGGCCTATTGAGGTGGCGTAAGAGGCTAATTCGGTTGCGCGCACTGTATAACCGATTAGTCCAGGAGGTCAGAGACCTCGCTAGTCTCTGACTTCCGGAATAGGTAAATGAGATGGCAGTTGGAGCCGTCTGGTGTTGATAGCCTGATCAGCTGTCTTCACATATCCGCTACGTATCTGATTTGGATTTGTGATTCCCGTAAGGGCATGAGTAGTTGATACAGCGGTTTTATAAATGTGATTAGCATGCTAAAATTGGACTCTGGTTTTTTTACAGCACACTACTATATTGTTTTGATGAATCATGCTAGTTAGTGATATCCAGTTATCTCTGATTTTTATTATAAAATGTTGATATCCTGATTACAGTTCTGTTCCTATTATTGTTACATTACTGTTTTATTCCGTTATTCATATTTTGGTACTGATGAGCAATTTTGCTCACCCTTGCAAACTGTTATGTATATCTCGCAGATGCCTAGAAGATCAGTCAGACCGACCCATGTTCCCGCCCCTACTGTACCCGGCTCCTCTGAGGTAGTTTGTATCAGTCCATGAGGTCTGATGAGTTTCTGAATAAAGTTTGTGTGTGTTAGATGTTGAATAAAGAGTTTGTAATAAGGAGAACCTGAATTATACTTGAAGTTGGATCAGATCTTGGTTTGGGGTCAAGTTAGTATATTTTAATAATAATCTTGTTATTTATATTTTGGTAGTTGTGTTTGGTGACGTCAACTCCTGACCCCGGGGTTGAGGCCGTCACAGTTGGTATCAGAGCTACAGGTTCAAGTCCCTGATTCAGGTTAGGGATTGTGTCGAGTAGGTGATAACGTGAGTCTTTAGGTGTGGGTCAGCAACTCATATAGAGGAGCAAACCTTTAGAGTCATTCAAGGGTTCCGACGGCGTTACCCTAACATCTATTAAATGTTTTGATAGAATTGCCTTGACCTGGTTGTGTCTTGCCTGTATATTTATTATGTTGACAGTGGCCTATTGCGATTTTGAATTCTCCATCTCGGGAGAATCCCTCTGATTCGGATAGCTCAGATTCTGAGAGACCCCCGGATGTTGTTATTGAGGAGACCCCTATGCCTCCTCCACCAGTCCCTTCCTTTGTGCCGAGAGACATCCCTGGATCTGGTCCTCGTCCCCGTTGGGTACGTAGGTCTGTATCTGCTGTTAGGGATTTTCCTCCAGGCTGCGGTCCCAGTTCTTCCATGATGAGACCTCCGGTACCTCCTATGGCCCCTAGTGGTACTTCTTCACCGATCCCTTATAATGTCCATAGGGCGGTGAATACTTCCTTTACCAGAGATCAGAGTCCGGAGTTTGCTGCTCAGTTGGATCAGGTACCTATTGCACCATTCCAGGGTATTTCTGCCCCTTTCCCTGAGGTGCGAGCCCGTGTTAGAGCATTGACCCAGATGGCTTTCGAGAGGGCTAGATCTGTTGACCGTTTCATTAGTTCAGAGTTCAGAGCTGTACAGTATCAGGACCTAGTGAACTGGATAATGTTCGAGCTAGGTTCCATTGGTGGCAGTGGTAGTGGCTAGACAGAGTCACAGCAGAGAGATACAGAGCTCAGAGTTGCCTTCTAGGAGTTCTGTAGTTGTTTACTTTGTATATGTACATTATGTTGTGATAGTTTGTAGTAGGTGAGGCTGCTATGACAGCCAATTTTGGTGTGTACTCGGATAGGTTCTTTCCAGTTGGATTTTGTTGGTTATTATATTTCAACTCCTTTATCTTATTGTTCAGTTTTTATATATTGTGCGTTGCTATTATTGTTGTTATTATTATTGTTGTTTCTGTTGCTGACATTTTTAGATTATAATCATTCACTCAGGACGGATCCAATTAAACCGGGGATGAGAATATTGTCTTAATGGCAACGCTCTCCTGATGGATAAATATAAACTGTTGGAGCAATCCATTTTCTTATATATGACTGTTATGTTTCAGGAGATGCCACCAAAGGGAAACTCTCAGCCCAATAATTGATCTGCTGGGGATCCTTCCGCGAGTGACATGATGAACTTGTTGCGTCAGCAGTCTATAAAGCTGGCCCAACAGCAACAACAATTCCAGCAGCAACAGCCATAATTGCAACAACAACAACAACAACAGCAACAACAGCTCATACAACAGCAACAACAGCAAATCCAACAACATCAACTACAAATCCAGCAGCAGCATGAGATAAGAGGGGCAAATCAAGGTGTTAGTTTTAAGTCTTTTCAAGCGGTGAAGCCCCCAGAGTTTAAAGGAGAAGTAGATCCTGTTGTTGTCAGGATATGGTTAAAGGAGATGGAAAAGGCGTTTGCGCTCACCAAGGTGAGTGAGAATTTAAAGACTGATTATGCTAGTTATTTTCTAAGAAATGATTCGAATTATTGGTGAGAATCTACGCGAGCCCTAGAAGGAGAAGGTCCAGTTCCATGGGCCAGGTTTACAGAGTTGTTTTTGGAAAAATACTTTCCGGACTGTCTCCATAGTCAAACGGAAGTGGAATTTTTGGAACTGAAACAAGGAGATAAGAGTGTCACGGAATATGAAGCGAAGTTTACGGAGTTGGCCCGTATAGCACCAGAATATGTGAGTTCGGAAGCTCAACGAGCGAAGCGGTTTCAGCAAGGGTTGAAGCCAGAAATAAGGAGTGGAGTTGTAGCCTTACAACTCAAAACATATACCTCGGTAGTTCAGGCTGCCCTGATGATAGCGAGTGATCAGAAATTAGCTGCAAAGGAGCAGGGTGAGAAGAAAAGGAAATTTGAAAGTGGACCCGCTAGATCAGAATCAGGAATAGCAAGTCGGAAGTTCCAGCGTTGGTTTGGAAGGAATACGAATAAGAGGTTCAAGAGGCGGGATTTTCCCCAGGCAAAACCCGGTACTACTTCAGTTAACTCTGCCCCGACGAGGATGAGTAAGCCAGTGGCTGATTATAAGGCATGTGGGAAAAAGCACAGTAGACAGTGCCGAGAGAATGTTAATTATTTTAAGTGTGGACAGAAAGGTCACTATTCCACGGAGTGTAAGTCTGAGATTCAAGGAGTTACTTGTTTTAGTTGCGTCAAGGAGGGACACATAGCTAGGAATTGCAAGTCAGTGACCCAAGTTAATGCGGGAAGGAGTGTGTCCCAAGGACCAGCAACCAGTACTGCAAGAGCTAGGACTTTCAAGATGACCCAAAAGTCTCCAGTTCATGACTCTGATGTGGTTGCACTTACGCTTACTCTTAATTTTGTACCTGTTAACATTTTGTTTGATTCGGAAGCGTCTAAATCTTTTATATCTGTGAATTGTGTGGATAAAATGAAATTGATGTTAAAAGACCTAGATGAACCTCTGACCATAGAAGTGGCTAATAAAGATAAAGTACATGTAAAACAATTTTGTCCTAGTTGTTCCCTAGAGATTTCAAGGTATATGTTCCTTGTTGACTTAATACCGTTCGAGTTGGGAGACTTTGATATTATTTTAGGTATGGATTGGTTGTCTCGATATAAGGTGAATATAGATTGTAAGAAAAAGAGGGTTGTTATGCATACCCCCGATAATAAAAGGATCAGTTACCAAGGACAGAGGCAAGATAGGAAGTTCCTCTCAGTAATGCAAGCAAAGAGATTGTTGCGGCAAGGATGAGAGGCGTACTTGGCTCTTGTGGTGGATACGAAGAAAGAGACCCCTATTTTAGATGAGATTCCTATAGTAAGAGAATTCCCTGATGTTTTCCCAAAAGAGTTACCAGGATTGCCACCTGATCGAGAGATAGAGTTCTCTATTGATTTGATTCCTGGAGTTGAACCAGTTTCTAAGGCTCCATACAGGATGGCCCCGATGAAAATGAAAGAATTGGCTAAGCAACTTCAGGAATTATTGGACAACGGAGTTATTCGACCCAGTGTTTCTCCGTGGGGTGCTCCAGTGCTGTTTGTGAAGAAAAAGGATGGAATTATGAGATTGTGTATTGACTACAGAGAGCAGAACAAGTTGATGATAAAGAATAAGTATCCTTTGCCACAAATTGATGATTTGTTTGATCAGCTTAAGGGAGCATGTTACTTCTCAAAGATTGACTTAAGATCTGGCTACCACCAACTAAAGATAAAGCCTGAAGATATCTCCAAGACTGTATTCAGAACAAGGTATGGCCATTATGAGTTTCTAGTGATGTCGTTTGGATTGACGAATGCGCCATCGGCTTTTATGGATTTGATGAATAGGGTATATAAGGAGTATCTGGATAAGTTTGTCATTGTATTTATTGATGACATCCTCATATATTCGAAGAACCCAGAAGATCACGCAGTGCATCTACAGATTGCCCTCCAGAATTTAAGAGAAAAGCAATTGTATGCGAATTTTTCTAAGTGTGAGTTTTGGCTGACGGAAGTACAGTTTCTTGGTCATGTAATAAGTAAGGAAGGTATCAAAGTAGACCCAGTAAATATTGAAGCCGTATCAAGGTGGGAGCAACCGAAGACACCAACGGGAAATAAGGAGTTTTCTTGGATTAGCAGGCTATTATCGACGGTTTGTTAAAGATTTTTCGAAGATTGCATCCCCATTAACCAAGTTGACCAGGAAGAATGAGAAGTTTATTTGGACGGAAAAGTATGAAGAAAGTTTCCAGGAATTAAAACGAAGATTAGTGACGGCTCCAGTGTTACCAGATGAGACGGGAAACTTTGTAATCTATAGTGATGCTTCTTTGAAAGGGTTGGGATGTGTGTTAATGCAGAATGACAAAGTGATTGCTTATGCCTCCAGACAGTTAAAGCCTCACGAGCAGAAATATCCAGTTCATGACCTTGAGTTAGCGGCTATAGTGTTTACTTTAAAGTTATGACGTCACTACTTGTATGGAGAGAAATGCGATATTTACACAGATCATAAGAGCCTGAAGTACATATTCACGCAGAAAGATTTGAACATGAGACAGAGAAGGTGGTTGGAGCTGATTAAGGACTACGATTGTTCGATTAACTATCACCCAGGTAAAGCCAATGTGGTGGCTGATGCCTTGAGTAGAAAGGAAAGGGTGAATGTGGTTAAGATTGCGGAGGAATTGGCACAACACTTGGAAAGAATGGAAATTGAAGTTCGAGTACCTAACGAAAGTCAGGAGCAACTATATGAAGTCACTTTCTAGCCAGCATTGATGGAAAAGATCAAAAGGTGTCAGGTTGGAGTTATGGAACAAGAGTTGGATACTTTGACAGGAGAAGAGCTGTGTACTCAAAAAGATAGTCAAGGTTTGTATAGATTTTCATCCAGAGTTTGGATTCCTAATGTAACAGAATTGAAAAACGAGGTATTACATAAAGCGCATAACTCCAGGTTTTGTATCCACCCTGGTAGTACCAAGATGTACCAGGATTTGAAGAGAAATTTTTGGTGGCCAGGAATGAAGAAGGATATTGCTAATTGGGTAAGTAAGTGTCATGTATGTCAAACGGTGAAAGCCGAGCATCAACGACCGAGCGGATTGTTACAACCTTTGGAGATTCCCCAGTGGAAATGGGAAGAGATTGCTATAGATTTTGTAGTGGGATTACCAAAAATGATAGCGAATCATGATGTTATTTGGGTAATCATCGATAGGTTGACTAAGTCAGCGCATTTTCTTCCGATCAATGAAAGGTATTCGTTGGAAAAGTTAGTTAAGTTATACTTGGATGAGATAGTTACCAAACATGGAGTACCTGTTTCTATAGTGTTGGATCGAGACCCGAGATTTAATTCCAGGTTCTAGACTAAATTCGAAGAGTGCCTAGGAACGAAGTTGAATATGAGCACCGCTTATCACCCTCAGACGGATGGCCAAAGTGAAAGAACGATTCAGACCATAGAGGATATGTTGAGAGTCTGTGTTTTGGATTTTAAGGGTAATTGGGATGAACACCTACCTTTGATTGAGTTCTCGTATAATAACAGTTACCATGCCAGCATTGGGATGCCATCTTACAAAACTTTGTATGGACGAAAGTGTAGATCACCATTGTATTGGGATGAGGTAGGAGAAAAGAAAGTGTTAGGTCCTGAGTTGGTTCAGCAAACTAGAGATGCAATAGTGTTGATACGGAAAAGGTTGGAAGCAGCCCAAGATAGACAGAGAAAGTATGCAGATTTGCATAGGAAAGATATGGACTTTGAGATAGGAGCTCTGGTGTTACTAAATGTATCACCTTGGAAAGGGTTAGTATGATTTGGTCAGAAGGGTAAACTTAGCCCTAGATTTATAGGACCCTTTGAGGTTTTAAAGAAAGTGGGAAAGGTCGCTTATGAGATAGCGTTACCACCGCAGTGGCAGCACATTCATAATGTGTTCCATGTGTCTATGTTGAAGCCCTATGTCCTGAATTCGAATCAAGTCATAGAATACGAACTGATTGAGCTTCAACCAGATTTGTCCTATGTGGAACAACCGGTCCAAATCATAGACCGTAAGGAACGAGTCCTTAGGAATAAGTCGATTCCTATAGTAAAAGTTTTGTGGAGAAATCCTCGAGTAGAAGAGTCTACTTGGGAATTAGAGTCAGACATGCTTGATAAATATCCTCATTTATTTCGCTAAGTCAGATTCTGGGGACAGAATCTTTTTAAGGGGAAAAGATATAACGACTCGTGTATTTTTATTTTATTTCTAATATTTGGAAGTATAATAAAGGTTTAAGTAAATAAATAAAATGTGTGTATTGGCTTTGGCAACAGTTATGGATTGTTATTTAATTATTTATGATTGTTGTTATGTGGTATTAAATTGTGTGATTTATTAGTGAGACATATGATTTTATTTTGCTTATAAAGAGTGATTTTATTGTAGCTTTAATTTCATAAATACTTGGACAATTTCTAAAATTGGTTTTATAATTTTATAATTTTAATAATTATTTTTAGGACTTTATAGAATTGAGAAATCAATATTTTATTAATTATTTATTTTTTATGATTTTCTGAGTGTGTTTGGTTGTAAAATCCATATTTAATTATGAAAATCATCAAAAATTATGAAACTCATATTTTATGAAGGTTATAATATTCAGATAATTTTAAAATTATTTTGGGAATTTTCGAGATTCATTTCACCCGCGCGTCGTTTCGTTTATTCGTTAAATGCGGGCATAAATTTTGTTTAAAAATTTATTTAAAAATTTATGTTTATTTAACTTCGGGATATTAATAAAATTTTAAAACTAGTTTGGTGAATTTTAGAATTATTATTACCCGAAAGTTTCGCAATTTCGGGATAAAATCCGGGCGTGTAAATGAAAAGTTGGATACGTAATATAAGTTTACAAATATGTGGCAACACCGGGACATTTGTGTTGCTACGTGTGCTGTGTAGAGAATTTTGCAGTTCAGTTTTTTTTATTATTTTGTTTACTTCTGTCTTCTTCCTCCTTATCCCTCCATCTCTCTCTCAATCTCTCGCTCTCTCCTCTCGGTCTCTCCTGTTATCTCTGTATTTTCTTCACTCTCCTCCCCTCTTTTTCTTTTCTTCTCCTTCATCTCTTTCGCCTGTTGTTTCCTGAGTCGCCGGGATTCAATTCTGCCGCCTTGCTCCATTCTTCCGGTAGTAGTCACCGCTCTATCTCTCCTTTTTCTGATATGTGTGTGTACAATCATATATATGTGTGTACCTGTGTGTGTAAGTGGGTGTGTGTATGTGTGTGTTCTGCGCGGTAGCGCGTGTGTGTTGGTACGGCTGTGCATAGTATTGTGCAGCTGTGTTCTTTATTGTTGGATTGGTTCTTTGGGCTTGTTCCTTTCAGGCCTGACAGTTGGGCCTTCTCTGTTGGGCGTAGTTGAGCAGTTGGACTTGGTTGTTGCAATTTTTAATTTCGATTCCCTTTTTCTGCAGGAATTATTGAGTAAAATTCGTGATATTACTAATTCGCGTGGGAAATTATTTTTAATAAATCGGTGGAATTTATTTGGATACCCGAATATTTCGGGCACCAATAAATTTTGTCGCCGTACCGCGATGACTCATTACGAGCGGACCGTGGACGGTGATGACAATTTCTGAGTCCTAAACTTTATAAATAAATAAGATGATTCATATAAAAGTTTCGAAAGTAAATTGTGTATGAATATGGAATTGGTATGGGAATGAAAATGTGGATTGTTGTGGATTATTGACGTCGATTGTAACCGACGGGTAGTCTTATAAATAAATAAGATGCTGCCAAAATTTGCTAAAAATATATATATTTGTAAATGTACGTATTTATAGTATACGTGTTACCCCTAACAATATTCCGACTACGTGACTATGTGATTATGTGTATAATAATAATAATACTAGTCGGGTTATCGGATTGAGTTGTTAGAATGTGAGGATATCAAGCATGTCGGTATAAATGATTAGGGTATTCTGTATTTGTAGATTCCGATCGAGTTTTCTCAGGATTAAAGTCAACGTGAAAGCTACTTAGGGTTTTATAAAGCGTTGCAAGGCAAGTACCTCTGACCATTCTTTTATGGTTCAGTACGTATGAATAGATAAATGTTTTATTCTCGTAATGGAACAGAAACGTTTTAAGTTACGTATCCCTTGTATTTGAAAATGTTGTTTAAAATTATGTTTTGGGGAAAAGTAGAAAACACCTATCTCTAAACGTGATTTAAATGAAGAGAGGATTTGAATAGTGTGCTGTGACAGAATTGATTTTGAAAAAGAGATAGGTAAAAGTGATTTTGAAAACTGGATAAAATGATCAGATATGGGATACATTGGGGCCAGAGTAGGCCTATTGAGGTGGCGTAAGAGACTAATTCGGTTGCGCGCACTGTATAACCGATTAGTCCAGCAGGTCAGAGACCTAGCTAGTCTCTGAGTTCCGGAACAGGTAAATGAGATGGCAGTTGGAGCCGTCTGGTGTTGATAGCCTGATCAGCTGTCTTCACATATCCGCTACGTATCTGATTTGGATTTGTGATTCCCGTAAGGGCATGAGTAGTTGACACATCGGTTTTATAAATGTGATTAGCATGCTAAAATTGGATTCTGGTATTTTTACAGCACATTGCTATGTTGTTTTGATGAAGCATGCTAGTTAGTGATATCCAGTTATCTCTTATTTTTGTTATAAAATGTTGATATCCTGATTACAGTTATGTTCCTATTATTGTTACATTACTGTTTTATTTCGTTATTCATATTTTGGTACTGCTGAGCAATTATGTTCACCCTTGTAAACTGTTATGTATATCTCGCAGATGCCTAGAAGATCAGTCAGACCGACCCATGTTCCCGCCCCTACTGGACCCGGCTCCTCAGAGGTAGTTTGTATCAGGCCATGAGGTCTGATGAGTTACTGAATAAAGTTTGTGTGTGTTAGATGTTGAATAAAGAGTTTATAATAAGGAGAACCTGAATTATACTTGAACCTGGATCAGATCTTGGTTTGGGGTCAAGTTAGTAAATTTTAATAATAATCTTGTTATTTATATTTTGGTAGTTGTGTTTGGTGACGTCAACTCCTGACCCCGGGGTTGAGGCCGTCACACAGGCACTATGGCCCAAGAGTCCGGTCCATTCCAGGCCCATAGGGTCCAGCTCATCACTGGCCCTCATAATAACCATCCAGCCCGGAGAGTATTTTGATGTCAAATCATTTTGATTTCAAAACATCCCAATTCAGGGTTCAAAAATAACCTGGAAGAATATGTATTTGCTCAAGAGATTAATCGATAATATAGGAACAATAATGAAAAGGAGTTGCATAATTAACAGTAATTGCAGCGAAATATAAAATAGTTAACTATTCTGAACTTAGAATATGAATGAAGTGTTTGCAATATATTACGAGAAAAGTTAGGAATACTTGCCTTGATAAGCTTTAACCACTATTACTAGTTGACTTTGGTGCGACTTGAATGTTTGGCTTTATCGTTAAACCACTACCCTATTCTGGATACGATCCCAACACTCAGGTCCTTCGATCGGAACCTTGCTGAGCTCGACGACTAATCACTAGATCATTCTTAATCCGATGTCAATCCTCGGATCTTCCTACTAGGACCTACAAGGTGGAAATACCCTAATTCAGATAATCGTTTAAGCTTAATATAATATTACTATCACTTCTACCCATACAATTTCATAACCCGACTCATATTTATATGTATTATCGAAATACACATAGCAATTATGGTTCACATCTTTGAAATTTGGTTCGGTACTTATTTTCGGAAAGTACGTATACTCGTTGTTTGAAAATAGTAGGGTATTTGATCATTTATAAAATATCTTGTCATAATACATAATTAAGTTCATATAATGTGATTATATATCTTCGTTCGACGTCTCCGATAATTATATGGTACATCCTCGTATTTTCGGAATTAATTTCCCGAAAATTGGGCAGCGTCTCCTTTGTTTATCGGCCTACCTGTCGAAACAATTCGACGTCAAATCCACAAAAACAATCCAATCAAAACAACAACAACCAACCACAATTCGCAATCCTAATCACCGATATAATTCAGTTATTAATTATTATTATTCATTTTGAACCTAATTTCTCGAACTAATTTATTAAATCTATAATCATAGGACTCAGATAAAAATCATCACCATCCACCATCGACTCGCCGAGGCTCATTGTCGACGGCGGTAAAATTCGCGGGTTTCCGTTTATCGGACTTTCTACGCGAATAAATGTTTATATCACGAATATATATATATATTCAATAAATCCTGCAGAAATAAAATAATAAAATTTAATCAATCAGAAGCAACCGAACAAAACAACAGGTAATACACGCGCAAAACAACAATCGCACGCGGCACCACACCTCTCGAAAATTTCCGAGCAGCGGCAACCCCAAAAGCAACAAAACCAGGCCGACACTATACATACACGTATGTATATATATCAGTAATAATCAATCATCACGGAATCGAGGAAATCAGTCAGAAACAGAAGCAACGATCGGAAAAAGAAGGGAAACCGGCGGACTTACCAATCCCGACGGAATAGAGGCGTGAAGAGGGAGGAAAGGACAGGGAGAGGAGGAGAGATTTTGAGGGAGAGAGGAAAAAAACGAGAGAGAGATGGAGGTGAGAGAGTGAAGAATGAGAGAGATTGAAGTCGGCAAAGAGAGAGACAACAGAGCTGTAGAGATTGACAAGGAAGGAGATAAACATAATCTTAATCTTATTTTTTTTCTTATTTTTGTTATTATCCCAATTCTGACACCGAGCTGTGGAATTAACGATACATATCGCGTGTAACAATTCATCGAAACAATTTCAAAATAATTTTAAAATTTCCAAAATATTCAAAAGTTAGCAAAATAAAAGTTTTATGATTTTTGAATCATGTTTGGAACTTAATTCAGACCCGTATTTTAACTAATTAACAAATAAATGCGCGAGTGAATAAAAGCCAGAAAATTACCGAAATAATTTTAAAATTCTAGAAATATTCCAACTTAATAAAATATGGATTTCATAATTTTTTTTGAAGAATTCTCGAATTAAATACTGATTTTATAATTAAATGAAAACATAAAATCATTTAAAGATAAATAATCAATAGAATATTGATTTCTACATTTTATAAAGTCCTAAAAATAATAAATAAAATTATAAAATAACAATAATAATTTTAGAAATAATTTTAGCATTTATGAGAATAGATTTTCAATAAAATCATTTTAAAAGCAAAATTATTCCATACAACTCAATAATTAATTATACAAGTATTGTTCGTACCTAACAATTACCTATAATTAACAATAAGGCAACACACAGCTAACAAAACCATCACATATTTTATTTATTTCATAATTCCATAATTACATTTACATATCGGTTCCGAAAATAGATTGCTTAGCCGTTAAGTAACGATAAAAATGATACAATTTAATATCAGATTTGGATAATTATCAAAACAGAGCTTCTTATGAAACACTTTATACAAAAACAAGGTAATAATACCTTGCCTTTCGAGAATACGGGTTTTATCGATTTATAAAATGATTAGCGTATCGAGAATTTTACGTCGGGACTCATATAGGTCAAACCGTACCCCGGATTGAAAAAGTCAAAACACGAAAAGTGTTCAGAATAGTCAGATTAGGTTAAGAATGAGGTTTATGAAGAGTTTCAGATTGAAAAAACGCAAAAACGGTTGAAGTTGGATGATTTAAAATTTTATAAAATAATTATATAATTACTTAAGAATAATAATTATTAATTCTATAAATCCTTATAAAATCATATAATAATCCAAAAATTCCTAGAAATTACCAAAATTATCTATATTTTATTCTGGATAATTAAAATTTAAAATGTCCTAATTTTCAGATATAAACACCCAAATATTAATATCAATCATCAAATAATTTACCAAAATTCACATAATAATCACATAATAATTATTTATTGATAAAAATAATTACATGATATTTCTCGGATGTTACATCAACAACTCCAACTTCAACAGCTACTACAATCTAATGAAAAATCTGATTGGGAGGAGTTGAGGCTCATATGCAAGAGCCAAGCGGTTTCTATCAAGACCTTGGAGAATCAAATTGGGCAGATTGCCAATGCCTTGCTGAATCGACAACCTGGTTCTCTCCCTAGTAACACTGAAGTACCATGTAAAAGTGAAGCTAAAGAGCAGGTTAAGGCAATCACATTGAAGTCTAGGAAGGTTGCAAATCCTAAAAATTCTCAACTTCAAGAATCTAAAGTCGTGGCTGAAGAAGATGTGCCGAAGGAAGCAGAAGTGGAACCAAGGAAGAAAGCTGTTGTCAACACTCCTCCTGAGGGTAATACAGGGGAAAAATAGTTCTATCCTCCACCTCCTTTTCCTAAGAGGCTGCAGAAGCAAAAGCTGGATAAGCAATTTTCTAAGTTCTTGGAAGTTTTCAAGAAACTTCATATCAACATACCTTTCGCTGAAGCTCTTGAACAAATTCCTAGTTATGCGAAATTTATGAAAGGTATTCTCTCTCGGAAAGTGAATCTTGATGACTTAGAGACCGTAGCTCTCACGGAGGAATGCAGTGTTGTGCTGCAAAAAAAGTTGCCTCTGAAGCTTAAAGATCCGGGAAGCTTCACTATTCCTTATATTATTGGAAACTTGTCATTCGACAAGTGTTTATGTGATTTAGGAGCTAGCATCAATCAGATGCATTTATCTATCTTCAAGAAGTTGGATCTACGTAATCCAAAGCCTACTTATATGTCCTTACAGTTGGCCGATCGTTCTATTACATATCGATGAGGCATTATGGAGGATGTTTTGGTCAAGGTGGAAAAACTTATCTTTGCTACTGATTTTGTAATACTTGATTTCGAGGAGGATAAGAAAATCCCCATAATCTTGGGAAGACCTTTCTTGGCTACTGGCCGAACCTTGATTGATGTGCAGAAGGGTGAGCTCACTATGAGAGTACTGGATCAGGATGTGACGTTCAATGTATTCAATGCCGTGAAATTCCCTACTGATAATGAGGAGTGCTTAAAAGTGGAATTGGTCGACTATGTGGTTACTTCAGAACTTGATCAAATGCTAAGGTCTGATGCCTTAAAAAAGGCCTTATTGGGGAATTCAGATAGTGAAGATGATGAAGGTGATGAACAATTGCAGTATTTGAATGCTTCTCCTTGGAATCGAAGGCTGGATATGCCTTATAAATCTCTTGGATTGGAGAAGCTGAATAAATCTCCAAAGCACCTCAAGCCATCTATTGTGGAAGCTCCTACACTTGAGCTTAAACCTTTTCTTGAACATTTAAGGTATGTTTTTTTAGGTGATGTATCTACTTTTCCTGTTATTATTGCATCTGATCTTTCAGGTAGTGATGAGGAAAAGCTCTTAATAATTATGAGAGAGTTCAAGTTGGCAATTGGATAAACTATAGCAGATATCAAGGGAATCAGCCCTTCTGATTGAATGCATAAAATTATGTTAGATGAAGGTAGCAAGCAAACTGTTGAGCAACAGAGAAGGCTTAATTTGATCATGAAATAAGTTGTGAAGAAGGAAATTCTCAAGTGGCTAGATGCATGGATCATCTTTCCCATTTCTGACAGTTCTTGGGTGAGTCCAGTTCAGTGTGTGCCGAAGAAAGGAGGCGTCACAGTTGCTGCTAATGAGAAGAATGAGCTCATTCCTACTCGAACAGTCACGGGGTGGAGTGTTTGCATGGACTATAGAAAGCTGAGCAAGGCCACGAGGAAGGATCACTTCCCTCTTCCTTTTATTGATCAGATGCTTGATAGGTTGGCTGCGCATGAATACTATTGTGTTCTGGATGGTTATTCGGGCTATAATCAGATTTACATTGCTCCAGAAGATCAGGAAAATACTACTTTCACTTGTTCATTAGGTAATTTTGCCTTTAGAAGGGTTTCTTTTGGTTTGTGCGGAGCACCTGCCACATTTCAGAGATGCCTGATGGCTATCTTCTCTGACATGATTGGTTAAAATGTGGAGGTATTTATGGATGATTTCTCTGTGTTCGGTGATTCTTTGACGAGTTCTTGCAAAATATTAGTGTCGTTCTTAAAAGGTGTGTTGAAACCAATCTGGTTCTTAACTGAGAGAAATGTCACTTCATGGTGCAACAAGGCATCATTCTTGGGCACAAGGTCTCTAGTAAAGGTCTTGAGGTGGACAAAGCCAAGGTGGGGGTCATTGAAAACCTTCCTCCACCAATTTATTTTAAGGGAGTCCGTAATTTTCTTGGTCATACGGGTTTCTATAGGCGTTTCATCAAGGACTTCTCTAAAATCTCTAAACCCTTGTGCAATCTTCTAGAGAAAGATGTCCCTTTCAAGTTTAATGATGAGTGCCTAGCTGCTTTTGAGAGCTTAAAGAAGAGTTTGATAACGGCACCAGTCATAACTGCACCTAATTGGGATGAACCTTTTGAAATGATTTGCGATGCAAGTGACTATACAGTTGGAGCATTTCTTGGGCAGGGGAAGAACAATATATTTCATGTGGTCTACTATGCTAGTAAGACCCTCAATCGTGCTCAACTGAACTATATTACTGAGAGAGAGCTATTGGCTATTGCCTATGGTTTTGAGAAGTTTTGATCTTATTTTCTTGGGATGAAGGTGACAGTTTTCACTGATTATGCTATAATTCTCTATTTCATCTCGAAGAAGGACTTGAAGCCAGACTGATTCGATGGGTTCTTTTACTTCAGAAATTCGAGTTAGAAATCAAGGACAGAAAGGGTATTGAGAATCAAGTCGATGATCATCTCTCTCATTTAGAAGATCCAAGTTCAACTTCACAGGATAAGACATTGATTAACGAGTATTTTCCCGATGAGTAGTTGTTTGGGGTGCAAAAGGAAGAACTGTGGTTCGCAGACATTGTGAACTACCTTGTGAGCAATATTATGCCTCCAGATTTATCTTCTGCTCAAAGGAAGAAGTTTCTTCATTAGGTGAAGTGGTACATGTGGGATGATCCATTCTTATTTAGGCAAGGATCTGATCAAATCATCAGGAGATATATTCCGTACAGCAAAACGGGAGGGATCTTGCGAGATTGTCATTCGACTGTTTATAGAGGCCACTATGGTGGAAAAAAGACAGCAACTCATATCCTTCAAGCATGATTCTTCTGGCTATGGTGGATGCGCATCAGTTTGTTTTGAAGTGTGATCGATGCCAGTGTGTTGGTAATATGTCCAAGAGGGATGAGATGCCTCTTTATTTGATTCTCGAGGTTGAAGTCTTGGATGTTTGGGGAATTGACTTCATGGGGCCATTTGTCTCATCTTGCAATAATCAGTATATCTTGTTAGCGGTTGATTATGTCTTGAAATAGGTTAAAGTCAAGGCTTTGCCCACGAATGATGCGAAGGTAGTGCTTAATTTTCTTCATAAGTAGATATTCACAAGATTTGGGACTTCAAGAGTCATAATAAGTGACGAGGGATTGCATTTCTGCAATCGCAAGTTCACTACCATGATGCAAAGATATAATGTGAATCATCGCATTGCTACAGCCTACCATCCTCAGAATAATGGTCAAGCTGAGGTATCTAACAGAGAGATCAAACATATTCTAGAGAAAGTTGTATGTCCATCGAGGAAGGATTGGTCTTTGAAGCTGGATGAAGCTGTTTGGGTGTATAGAACAGCATACAAGACTCCGCTTGGCATGTCGCCATTTCAGCTGGTTTATGGTAAGGGATGTCATTTGCCTGTGGAGTTTGAGCATAAAGCGTATTGGGCTTTGAAGAAGTTGAACCTTGATATGGATGCATCTGGTAAGAAAAGAATGCTTCAATTGAATGAACTCGACGATTTTCGGCTTCAAGCGTATGAGAACAACAAAATGTATAAGAAGAAAGTCAAGAGGTGGCACGATAGGGGTCTAGAGCTCAATTCATTTGTGATGGGGCAACAAGTTCTTTTGTTCAAATCTCGTCTCCGTCTTTTTCCTGGAAAGTTGAAGTCAAGATGGTCAGGGCCGTTTATTGTCAAAACTGTGTTTCCACATGGAGCGGTGGAGATTTTTGAGAATGATCCAGGCCAAGCGTTCAAGGTGAATAGACAAAGGTTGAAGCATTACTATGGGGATACAGTAAACCATGAGGTAGTTAGTGCCGTTTTATTGTCTACTTGATCTCGGGATTCTACGCCAAGCTAACGATGAGGCAACCCAAGTTTGTTGTACATTAGTAGATAGAGGAAGAAGAAAACAAGGAGAAACCCACAAAAAAATCGGAAAAAACAAAATTCAGTGCCAACTACAGAAGCACGGCGCGCCCGTGCTGAGAAGCGGGGCGGCCGCGTTGAAACTCCAGTAGCACGGTGCGCCCGTACTGGTATGTGGGGAGGCCGTACTGGTTTTCTAGAAACACGGTGCGCCCGCTCTTCCAAGAGGGGCAGCTGCGCTGGCTCCTTGGACCTGAAAAAGAAAATCAGAAAAATCAAAAATAAAATTCAAAATCAATTCACAACCGAATTTCTTGCTCCCACCTTCCATATTTCCCTCTCCAATTCAGTTTCAAACATCCCATTATTCCCTTAATCAAATCCCACTTTTATTCTAAACCTAATTCACTTCCTATATATACACACACTTATACACAAACTTCTCCATCACTTCTCAAATTCTCAAACACAAAAATCTCTTATACACACATCTTTTCTCTCAACTTGTTCAATCTCATTGGCACCCAAAAGACAACGAACCCAAGTTAGCAGCATCACCACCGATTCTTCAAGTGTTGGGGGTGTGAGGCCTAGATTTTCAACTCTGGAGGCTAAGGCAGAGTATAAGAGGCTGCTTACGAATCCCATAGCCAAGGAGAGAGGTTTTCTGCCATAGGGAGGGATGGTAAGTTGCTGGAGATGATTGTGGAGATGGGTTGGATTGCTTTTTGTGAGGCACCAGCTGTGGTGCCTATGAGTGTGGTTCGCGAGTTTTACATGAATTCAAAGGCGGACAAGAATGTTTTTACTGTGGTGAGGGGGTTGACTGTGGATTACAGTGCGGAGGCCATTCATCGGGTGATAAATCAGCCTGAGAGACAGCCTGAGCAGGAGGATTGGAATGCGAAGACCGGCGAGGATTTTAACTTGGATTTGATGGTTACTACATTGTGTGTGCCTAAGACTCACTGGAAGTTCAAGAAGGGCACGAACGAGTATGCTACTTTCCCTACCTCGTGCATGAACATGTTTGCACGTGTATGAAATTCTTTTATTTATGCCAACATCATACCATCTTTTCACGTACATGATATTATTGTGGAGCGTGCACGATTAGTATGGGGGATTCTTTAGGGATATTATGTGGATCTTTGGATGGTGATTTATCAGGATATTTTGAGGTTTTCGTGAGGCAGCACTACGGGTTTTATTCCCTATGCGTCCATTATGACGAAGCTGTGTGTGGCAGTTGGAGTCCATTAGCCCGCACACGAGCAGCTGCAGCTTCCTAGTGCCCTGATTGATAGTTCGACATTGTTGAGTATGCATGAGTGGTATGGTGGTAAGCATGATCCGAAGGGGCTTGGTTATTCGTATGATTATTTTCCAGGTGGACGGCGAACACCTCAAGAATATGCTGGTGGGACGACTCAGGCGAGCAGAGCCACATAGAGAGCTCAGTTGGGTGAAGCCGGTCCTTCACAGTCGCAGCAGTAGCAGGAAGCACAGGATAGTTCTGGTTTGGGTTTAGCACAGTATAGGCGCTTGATGAGGAGGATGGTAGCGATACATAACATCCATAGTAGGTTTGCACATGATGTCACCCAGGTGTTGGGGACTGCATTCAGAGCCACATGAGTTGATATCCAGTGACCAGTATTCTGTGAGGACTCTGTGTACCCGCCTCCAAACACTCCTGACACGGCACCTGTTGAGGGTGATGATCCTGGTTCCGAGTAGGTATGCCTGATTCCTTACTATTACCTTCACTAAGGACAGTGAATATTTTAAGTTTGGGGGTGGTAGTTAAGGAATATATATGTTATGTGTGTGTCAATATATTTTGCATATTCATGATATTTTAGTTCATATAGTTGTATTTTTGCCATGTAGTAGTTTTTGTTGCATGTTAGTATGTTGCATATAGTTTCATTCATTTGCATACAGTTTCATGATCCCTTAAGTTTACTTTCCGACTGATTTTTGATATTGATGCTAGTGTAGTGATGTCATGTATAGTGATATTAAGTCCTATCGAGTAGATTTGCATGCCAGAAGCAATAAAATTTCACTAAGTCTTATAGGTTTCTTGAGTGCTAGATCATGGTCATGTCTTATTTGTTTCTCGAGGTTTACTCACTTGTTTATATTTAGAATTGAGGATATTCTCTTAATGATAACATAACATGGATATTTAAAAATTGGAAAAAAATTGGATTTCATTACTAGTTGTTGTGGCTAGGTGTCAAATGGCTAGTAGCCGGCTCATTTTATATGAGTAGTCTAGGGCTGAGCGAGATGGAATTGAACACACTCGTTCAGTAATCATGTGAAGAAAAAAGAAAATAAAAGAAAAAAGAAAAAAATATGTGTTTTGCATAATTGATCATGGGTGGGCTCTTTAATACTCGAGTTATTAAGTTCTTAGGGGACTTTGTGCCTAGTGACCTAAGGCTTTTATAGTCTGGGATCCACTAACCTAACGCTCGTTACATGGGTGTTATTGTATAAGTCTTTTTTGGACCTCACTCATTGCACGGTCAAATAAGCATATTTGTGATGTTATGTGTTATGCATAAAAGCATGAATCCGTGTAATAACTCTAATAATAGAATTGAAGTTTTGTCAGTCATTTTCAGTTTAGATTTTATTCTATTTATAACCTTGTGATTTCATTGATGAGTAGTGAGTCATGATTATTGATCTAGTAGCGATAGTATATATGTTAACCAAATGCACACACGCATGTTTCTGGCTTGTCAGTTAAATTGTAGGATTTGATTGATCTTTGTGTGAATAACTGCATTTGTTGAGATGTTGCTTGTCAGTTGGTTAAGTTATTCTATTGGGATCGTTGCTGTAATAACCCCAATTTTTGAGAAATTTTGAAACCCTTATGAATAGTGTTTTTACTGAACGAGAAAACTTTTCATGCCACACTATGTAGGGGTTCTGTTATGGATATTCTGAGATTTTATTAGTACTCTATATGGTATATAAATATATGTAAAGATCGTCAGAATCCAATTCCGAACACTTTGATTTTTCCCGGAAATCCACTAGATACGGAAAGAATTGAGAAAAAGGTAACAGGATAAAAAAGGATTTAAATTAAAGGATTATAGGAGAGGATCATAAAAGGAATATAATATATTGAGAAAGGTTAAGGGAACCTAAGTAATAAGATCCCGGGTATGATCCCTCAAACGATAAACGAGAACGAAAGATAAGCGAACCGTAAAACAAATAAGTGACCAAGAGACAAGCTTGTACAAGAAGCCAGGGATTGTGACATCATCAAACCACAAGGTGTGGACAAGTGGGAGCATTATGACATGTGCAAGGTGACATAGGCATGACAAAAAAAGGAAAGAATTGTTGGATGATTGTAAACCACACAAAGTTCAAGGTTAGAAGGGTAATTAACCAAAAACAAAACCAAAACAACCTAGTTAGCCAAAACAAATCAAAGCAAACACAAAATTTTTCATTCTTCAAGCATTGCTCTCGGCTTTTCATCTTTTTCAAAGGAAGGAAAATCAAAAATCAAGTTCCAAGCATTGTTAAATCACAAGGTAATTATCTAAGCTTCCTTGTACATAGATATGGATATGCTATAAGTTTAAGCTCCTAATTCCTTCCCAATCTCTTCCAATAAATCAAGGAAGAAGATGGTGAATAGTAACCTTCAAGAAATAACTTTAGTTTTCTTGAATTTTTATGAAAGATTAAGGTTATACAAGCAAGGATCAAGGTTCTTTAGGCATTCAAAGTTCTTGTGTTGTGTTAAAAAGCTTCAAGGAAGGTATAATCTCTTAACCAAGCTTTGTTATTGAATGTTAAGAGCATAATATGAGTATTGTAGTTCATGAGAGGCTTGATGGTTGTGTATGTAGAGATTAGTGAGTTTTGGGATGTTGTTGGATTGGTAAATGTTGTTGTTTTGATTAAAAGAACTTAAGTATGATTAAAGTTAAGCTTAGGCATAAGTATGAATGATTAAATTGAATTGGTTGGGGTTGTTATGATGTGATAAGGATGGATGTTGGTTGTATGTTGGATTTGAGGTTGATTTGGGATGGTTTTGAATGGTTTAAAATATTGGAAATCGCGTAAACATAGTCGTCGTAACGTCTGATTTTCTTTTGACTGTTTTTGTACATAACATTAGGACCCGAGAACCCCCTGCTAAATTATGAAAATTGCCATGTCTAGATAGTTCATGTTACGAGCTTCGTTTTGATATGTAGTTCGTTCGATTCCGATGCACGGTTTAGGAGAAACGACCGTTTCAAGTAACGGCGTTTCGCGAACGAAACTTTTCCCCTCGCCTTACTTTGAAACATAGGTTAAAGACCAAAAAGGGTTAATTAATGCATGAAACATTTATGGTAAGTGTATTAGGCAGTTGGTAAGACACTCGCGAAGGAATCGCCTTAAAACTCGTAAAGGTTAAATTATTAAAAATGGTGGAGCTGAGGGTACCCGAGTGACTTAAGCAAATCAGTAAGCGCAAAACGAGCGTTAGAGTCTGAGTTGGTTAGAGTATAGATTTGCAAGTGACTTTGGTTTAATTCCAACTTACTTGTTGCTTATAGGTTACCAGACTCGTCCCGAGGCATTCGTAACCCCCAGTCGCTCAGGCAAGTTTTCTACCCGTTATACTGTTGTTGTGATGAATATATGTATATGCATTATCTTGCGATAGATGCATGTTGGTTAATTAGCAAATGTTGCGATATATTGAAGCATGCTGATATAGTATATATATGCATGCCTGTTTCGTATTCTTGCCATATATATATGTTGGTTCAGTTGATAATACATATGCTAGAGAATAGCGGTAACTTGCATATACCCTTAGTATAGGGACCCAAAGGTGAAAACATTTTCTAAAACCGGGAGTCGAGGATCCCGAGTAGATTTTATATATATATATATTTATATATATATATATGGTTATAGTTTTCAAAACTATTAATCGAATAAGGTTTATTCGATAACTTTATTTTATTAATGAATATTATCTTGAATATTCATTCGAGGACTTATGACTCCTTTATATTATTTATTGAATATTACTTGGATATTCATTTGAGGATGTATGACTCCTTTATTTTATTTAATGAATATTATTTATAATATTCATTCGAGGTATTATGACTCCGCTTATTACTGAAATATATTCTTTATTTTATTAAAGAATAAGGTGTTAATAATCAAACTTATTTTCGATTATTCAAATAAAGATAATACTTTCATATAAGTGTATCTTTGGTTATTTAATACTCGTTTCAAGTATAAGTTCTAAAACTTCTACTTCAATTATTTTTATAAAGATTATTCTTTATGGGAATATTATTTAAATAATAATATTCAGATATTTTCTAATATATTGGGACTGATTTATTTCATTAAATCAGCTTTACTCCAAACATTCTTAAAAATGTTTTCGAGTCTTCAAAATGATTTTAAAAGTTAGAGCGGATCCCAAAACTCATTTTCCGATTTAAGATCTTCCTTTCGAAGGAGACTTGAATATTCGCTCAAAAATCTTGGGGATCCGGCTCTGTGGTGTATTTTATATTCGCAACATGGTTGCTGTTTTGAGAAAACAATTTGATTACTTGCCCAATGTTCGGGAAGTAAGTCCATCTGATTGAGTCGGCATAAGCGACAGGCCGGGGTACGATCTATAATGTGTAAGTGGCTGGGTGGCAGTCCATCAACGCGTGAGTGGCCGGGTAACGGTCTAGCGCGAGGTCCTAATGCGGCCAGGGTGATGACCGGTGAGGAATTCATCCATCTACAGTAGAAAAGGTTACTTATTGGTATCTTTGCCTGATCAGCAAGATATCTGGTTTATGCCAAAATTCTTTTCCTTCCAAATTCATTGGATATTGCAACTCTGTTCATACTTTACATGACAGAGGTTTTCAGGAAATGTATGGGAGATATATATATGAATATATTTATATATCGGGACTTAATGAAGTATCTCGTAACTTCATTATTTATAATGATATTCAAAGATTGAATCTATTCAAATCTTGTCTTGTAGTCTCATCTATGTGATGAACCTTTGAAACTGATTATAACTTGAACGGGGGTAGTTCAAGTAGTATTTGGGAAAGATATAAGTATTTTGGGGTATCTTGTAACTTCATCTTTTAAACTTATATCTAGTTAATGATTATCTTATGCATGACAAAGATTTTCAGAAAAATGTTGAGACAAGGTTAGATATATGAGATCACCTTGCAACGATATTTTTATACAGTTATACACTGGAACTCTGTGTATATTATGCATGGAAGAGGACTTCCAAGATTTTGAAAAGTATATATGTATATATACTGAGTATTTTGTGACTTCATCGCATTAAGATATCAAACTTGGTTCATTTCTTTTGACCAAGACTTTCATGAGTACTATGAGAAGGCTCATATATTGTAAATCATTATACATATTATTTTGGTGGGCTTGCTGCTCACCCTTGCTTTATTTCTTCATCACACAACAACAGTTAGGAAAGATGGCCAGACTCCAGCAGACCCAGCGCAAGCGCGTGGGAAGCGTCCCGCGTCTTCCCGTTGATGTTGTAGCTGCTATAGCTGCAGAGGTAGATCTATTGTAGATCAGACCATCTACTTTTGAGAATCAATTATGTATAATTATAACTTGTGGCAGATAATGGCAATTAACTGTAAATTTATCAAGTAATCATTTTGGGTTGTAATAACTTTTAAATTGTGGATTCAAAGACTTGTACTTATTTAAATTTCATCTCTGAGACTATAACGGGTTGTGGTGTGTGTTAGTGTGGGGTCACAGTATAAGGTTATTATTATTAATTAAGTGAAGTGATATTGTGGAAAGAAAGACCGTGACGACCTGGATCCCCGACCCCGGATCTGGGGGTGTTACAGAAATGGTATCAGAGCTAAGCGTTATAAACCTCAGAAATGATGGGACGTTAAGATAATAAGTTCACTAAGATAATAAGAACTCTTGCCAAGTTCATAGTCGGGCTACCTAACGTAGTACTGACAGTTAAAACCCTTATGGGAACCCTTATAAATATCGTGATAGGAGCGTAGTTCGTTATCGTATATGGTAGCGGGACTCCGAACCCTGAGGTTGAGGAGCAACATCGCGATGATATTTTATTACTAATTAGAGATCGGATTGTGGATCCGATAGAGTGTCCTAATGCAGGACCGGATGATGTTGATATTGAGGATTTAGCGGTTGAGGATGTTGTCCTAGAAGGGATAGTTGTTGAGGAGGATCCCATGGAGGATCCTGACAGGATTGGATAAAGGACCACTGATGAATTGATGACCATAGTTTGGTCGACTACCAGAGGTAGGATTGGCCGGTCACTACCGGAGGTTCGTTCAAGTTGTAAAGATAGTAGCCCCTTTAACGCGGCTTACTCGTAAGACTGAGAAGTTCGAATGGACAGAGAAATGCGAGAACAGCTTTCAAGAACTGAAGCAGAGGTTGGTGATGGCCCTTATGCTGGCGTTGCCGGATGGAAAAAGAGATTTTGTGAAGTATAGTGACGCTTCGCACAAGGGCTTAGGGTGCGTGCTTATGCAGCACGGTAAGGTAATCGCGTACATGTCAAGACAATTAAGGTAATATGAAATTCGATATCCCCGCTCATGAGCTTAGGCTCGTGGCAATAGTTTTCCCCTAAGGATTGGAGGCACTACTTGTATGGAGAGAAGTGCGAGAATTACCTAAGCCATAAGTGCTCTAGTACATTTTCACGTAGAAAGAGCTCAACATATGCCAGAGGAGGCAGTTAGAGCTAATCAAGAATAATGATTGGGAGATACTTTATCATTCGGGGAAAGCCAATATGGTGGCTGATGCCCTTAGTAAAAAGGAGAGACTCAAGATGATAATGTCTTTTGGAGAGTTTATAAGAGATTTTGAGAAAATGGAAATAGAAGTGAAGGTAACCGGAGCCGGTACCGAAAAGCTGTTTGAGATTGCAATACAGCCCGAATTATTGGAAAAGATCATATTGTGCATAAGAAAAAGTTATGAATGAAGGCAGGGAGCCAACAATTAGATAAAAGATTAATATCGAGAAAGATGATAAGGGAATAATGAGGTATTCCTATAGAATTTGGGTTCTGAAAGTTCAAGAGCGTAAGGATGAGAACTTAGATGAGAGCCATAGTTTGAGGAATAAGATTAAGAGTAAACCCTGAACGTGATAGTCAGGGAGGTCGCCATCAAGATAGAAGGAACCCATGACATAATGGAGTGGAAAATAAGGATTTTAAATTAAAAGATGACCCCAATTATGGGGAGTAGGATGAAACATTTCATACTAAGGAAACAGAAAGTCGAGTAAGGAAAGGAGACCCGAGACGGTACTCCTATACGGCAATTCATGGACCTGTCTAAAAAGAACTTAGACTATTATCCCCAACCACCACCCTGAGGAGACAGTGCGGTGAGAAATTCTTTCAGGACCTTTAAGTCGCTAAGCTTTCAGAGTTCCATGGAACAAGCTGACCCAGCCGAGGCAAGAGCTGGGCTAAAGGAAATAGAGGAATCATTTGAGATTCTAAATGATTGACGAACCACAAAAGACTGTTTTTGTCACTTACCCTCCTAAGAGAGAGACCACCCGCTGGTGAAAGACCAAGAAAGGCACGGAGCCAGAGGTTATGATAAACTGATTAAAGTTCAGCCAATTGTTTTCGGGAAAGTAATTCCCAAGGTTGTGGAGAGAGTGTAAAAGCTTTAGAGCCAGAACAAAGGCAGACGAGTATGATGAATTGTAAATTTAAGTTATAAAAGTTGTCAAGATTCGTTCTAAGGGCACGAATCCAGAATGACGGGATGTTTGAAATCAATGCTTATGTTGTGTTGGTTCATGAAATAATGATAAGAGAAAGGAAAATAAAAAGAAATTGAAGTGGAAAGGAATATAACGGCAATAGAGTTTGAGGTATGATAAGGGAGTTGGGTATGAGGAAACCCTAACGACTCGTAGCAATAGAAATAGAAAAGTATGCATTCGTCAAGATGAGGGTGATTCACCATAAGTTAAAATTGATGGTTGAGGGCATAAGAGATACATATAGTTTATCCCCTGTAAGTTGGGAGGATTCGAGGAAACCTTGAGATAATTCGAAGGATAAATAATGAGACGCGGATAGACTAAGGGGATAAGGAAGTAAGAAATTAGGAAAAATTGGATGAAGGAAGTGACCTTCAAGAAGGTGAAATGTAAGACTGGTGGCTTGATACCCAGAAAGGGAGACGCTAGGTATAAAAGATATCCCAACATTGAGGTGACTGTTGAGATAAACAACAAAAGTAAATAAGGAATTATTAAGAAGAAGTTCACATTGAACACGACCAATATCTTCCAGAACATCCTTGTTATCGTTACCAAATTAGGCAAGACAAGCGGATAATCGTTGTTATCTTTTGGAGGCCATATGGATTGACCTCAATTTGAATAAGGATGCTATTATGAAGTTAGGTATAGACTATCGAGGTGGGAATGATGAATATGATAATCTATCAAGGAAATATGACTTGATTTATTCGTGGAAGGATGCAGGTACCTTTTAAAGGTGGAATTAAGGATAGAACATTGGTAACTTAAAATGAATCCTAGGGGACTGCATAAAGGTTGGCATGTCACCCTTAATAGGGACAGTATGAGTTTTGACAGTATGATTGGGAAAGGGTTAAGGTAACAACAACCTTTAAGAATCAGTGGAGAAATTTTGCAGAAGTATATAGACAATGGTTCTACTATTAGTAAATGGTATTGTGATATGCCCTGTATCTAGGGAATACAGGAGGAACGATTGAAGGATAACCTTAGAGGTTTTATAAGGAAAAAGGTAATATTCAAAATTCTCAAGAATAGAAATGTGGATAAAGGAAATATGAAGTAATTATAATGATGCCAAGTGGGGCACGTGTTAAACCACGAGAAAGTATGGATCGAACCAGTAATGGTCGAAATTGTTTAGGGCAATTAGGACTTAAGATAAAAAAAAATGTTCTAAGTATGATTGAGAGTCAGTCTTGACAGTGATTAGCCTCTAAAGAATGAGGCAATAACTTATGGAAAAATGGTGATATTTTTTTCCCATCTGATTTTAAGGAAAACATCTTCACTCAAGCAGTTATCGGAAATAAGGTAGAAAATTTATTTGGAGGTGGTTAAAATGACATTGACTGTAAGGAAATTTTACTATCAGGAAAGGCCAAAGAGGTGGCCGACACTTTAAAGGTAAGTGGATAATTATAGGCGCGTGTGCCAAAAGAATACAGTGATGATGGTTAAAAATGTGAAGGTTGAATTATGGTTTGGAAGATTGACATTCCTTCTGATGACTGTGCAATACCCAACCGTAATAGTAGTTGGTAAAGGTTTAATTCATGTAATCGCCATGAACGGGCTATCTATCTTAGAAGGTCCTATCTTGAGATAAGCCAGGACCATGTTTCAAAAAGGACTAGATGAACCCTTGAGTTAATTCTTCTATTTAGGGCGTATGATTAAGAATGGTATTAACCTGCTATCGTTGCTTTGATTGAAACTCTTCTGCACTTTTATCTGCTTCATGTCATGAAAGTACGTCAGAGTTTGGAGTGTTCTTCATGAATTGTGATTGGTGATTATGTTACCTCCTTAGAAGGATTTGATACGAGATGTATGGACTCTATATGGTTAGCTATTAAGACTTCAGGGAAAATGAATGACTACAGTGGGTCAGTGGTGGACCATAGTAAGGCAGCAATGATTCTGCGAGTAGTGAGCTGATTATAACCATGAGAGTTGTATTGGAATGGGTGTTGAGATTGAGTACCACTAATCGGGTCGTGGTAGTGTATAAGTTATCATTGATAGACTAATTAAGTAGAGTATCTACCTGGTGAATAATTATTCTTTCTTATCAATAGAGAGTCGTATTATTATACGAGGAAGGTTGCGGTGCAAGCATAGAATTCTAGTAACGATGATGTATAGAATGAGATCCCAGATTCGATTTTCGATGTCGAGGGAGTTTCAAAGGTGATTGTGTATAAGCTCGAGGAAGAGCATGAGTCCATAGAATGATGGACGGAATAGAAATATTTAGGTATGGGAAATGCGATGCTATAATACTTGATGCTGATATAAATACGTATATGATTTGTTCTCCTATGACAAACCTCTATAGTTCAGAGGTAGGTTCCAAGCCAGATATTTTGTGGCAGTATATTTTTTTTTCATATATACAATTCTCTTCAATTCGTTCTTTTCTCTTCTTTTCATTTCATGTAAGCTGAGAAGAACAACCCTTCCAGAAAGGGGAGGTATTGCCGAATGACTATCTATCTGTGTGATAGAAGCCTAGTAGGATACCAGCTATTGTTTAATTGCTTGTCAAGTACTAAAGGCTGGCCACCTTCTGTACTAACTAAGCGATATAACAAGTGTTCATGATCATAGTGATCTCTCAACAAATTCCTTTACTTCTATATGAAGGATTAAGCTTCCAAAGATAGAAGCAGCTGAAAAAGGAGTAGTAAAGTTATGGTGGTATTCAGAATGGAAACACGTTCATGATACTAAGGTTGACGTGGTTATTAAAAGGTTATAGAACACTAACGAGCAAAAGTGTAACCAGTATAATATTATGTACGGAAGATAGCAACGACTACGAACTGGAAAAGGATGGGTAGTGAGAAGCAAAAGATATAATGCTAGAAGCTATGATGAGAGCCGGTGCAATAGACTTGAAAGAATTTGGAATGATCACTTAACGCAGATTAAGTTATCTCACGATAATCGATCGTATGTTAGTATCGAGGTATCGCCTTATGAGATCCTTGAGGGAAGACAATATCGATCTCCCTTATGTTAGGATTAAGTTGTAGAGCGCAAGATGCTCGGACCCGCAGTTGTCCAAAGGACCAGGGATATAATAGATCTAATCAGAGGACGGCAGGTAGTAGCCCAAGATGGACATGATAAATATATTGATTTGACACGAAAGGACAAAGAATAGGAAGTAGGGGACCTAGTGTTGTTATAGGTATTCCCTTGGAAAGGAAGGATGAGGTTCGGAAAGAAATGAAAGCTAAGTCCACGAATTGTTGGACCCTCGGATATATTAAGACATATTGGGAAGTTATCATATGAGCTAGCCCTAACCCCGAACATGTAACAAGTTCGTAACGTGTTTCACGTATCAATGTTAAGGAAGTGTAATTCAGATGCCAGATAAATAGGGGCATATGAGCGCATAGACATGCAACCCGACGTAACCTATATGGAGCAACCAGGAAGGGTTATAGAGTGAAAAGGAACAAGTGCTTAGGGGAAGGATTATCAAACTAGGCAGAGTTTGGTGGCAGGACCACAATGTGGAAAAATTGACTTGAGAGTTAGAAAATGCAATATTAAGAAGGTATCCCTATTCATTTCTATCTGATTCCGGGACGGAATCCATTTAAGGAGGGGAGACTGTAATAACCCCAATTTTTGAGAAATTTTGAAACCCTTATGAATAGTGTTTTTGCTGAACGAGAAAACTTTTCATGCCACACTATGTAGGGGTTCTGTTATGGATATTCTGAGATTTTATTAGTACTCTATATGGTATATAAGTGTATGTAAAGATCGTCAGAATCCAATTCCGAACACTTTGATTTTTCCCGGAAATCCACTAGATACGGAAAGAATTGAGAAAAAGGTAACAGGATAAAAAAGGATTTAAATTAAAGGATTATAGGAGAGGATCATAAAAGGAATATAATATATTGAGAAAGGTTAAGGGAACCTAAGTAATAAGATCCCGGGTATGATCCCTCAAACGATAAACGATAACGAAAGATAAGCGAACCGTAAAACAAATAAGTGACCAAGAGACAAGCTTGTACAAGAAGCCAGGGATTGTGACATCATCAAACCACAAGGTGTGGACAAGTGGGAGCATTATGACATGTGCAAGGTGACATAGGCATGACAAAAAAGGAAGGAATTGTTGGATGATTGTAAACCACACAAAGTTCAAGGTTAGAAGGGTAATTAACCAAAAACAAAACCAAAACAACCTAGATAGCCAAAACAAATCAAAGCAAACACAAAATTTTTCATTCTTCAAGCATTGCTCTCGGCTTTTCATCTTTTTCAAAGGAAGAAAAATCAAAAATCAAGTTCCAAGCATTGTTAAATCACAAGGTAATTATCTAAGCTTCCTTGTACATAGATATGGATATGCTATAAGTTTAAGCTCCTAATTCCTTCCCAATCTCTTCCAATAAATCAAGGAAGAAGATGGTGAATAGTAACCTTCAAGAAATAACTTTAGTTTTCTTGAATTTTTATGAAAGATTAAGGTTATACAAGCAAGGATCAAGGTTCTTTAGGCATTCAAAGTTCTTGTGTTGTGTTAAAAAGCTTCAAGGAAGGTATAATCTCTTAACCAAGCTTTTTTATTGAATGTTAAGAGCATAATATGAGTATTGTAGTTCATGAGAGGCTTGATGGTTGTGTATGTAGAGATTAGTGAGTTTTGGGATGTTGTTGGATTGGTAAATGTTGTTGTTTTGATTAAAAGAACTTAAGTATGATTAAAGTTAAGCTTAGGCATAAGTATGAATGATTAAATTGAATTGGTTGGGGTTGTTATGATGTGATAAGGATGGATGTTGGTTGTATGTTGGATTTGAGGTTGATTTGGGATGGTTTTGAATGGTTTAAAATATTGGAAATTGCGTAAACATAGCCGTCGTAACGTCCGATAGCTCATGTTACGAGCTTCGTTTTGATATGTAGTTCGTTCGATTCCGATGCACGGTTTAGGAGAAACGACCGTTTCAAGTAACGGCGTTTCGCGAACGAAACTTTTCCCCTCGCCTTACTTTGAAACATAGGTTAAAGACCAAAAAGGGTTAATTAATGCATGAAACATTTATGGTAAGTGTGTTAGGCAGTTGGTAAGACACTCGCGAAGGAATCGCCTTAAAACTCGTAAAGGTTAAATTATTAAAAATGGTGGAGCCGAGGGTACCCGAGTGACTTAAGCAAATCAGTAAGCGCAAAACGAGCGTTAGAGTCTGAGTTGGTTAGAGTATAGATTTGCAAGTGACTTTGGTTTAATTCTAACTTACTTGTTGCTTATAGGTTACCAGACTCGTCCCGAGCCATTCGTAACCCCCAGTCGCTCAGGCAAGTTTTCTACCCGTTATACTGTTGTTGTGATGAATATATGTATATGCATTATCTTGCGATAGATGCATGTTGGTTAATTAGCAAATGTTGCGATATATTGAAGCATGCTGATATAGTATATATATGCATGCCTGTTTCGTATTCTTGCCATATATATCTGTTGGTTCAGTTGATAATACCTATGCTAGAGAATAGCGGTAACTTGCATATACCCTTAGTATAGGGACCCAAAGGTGAAAACATTTTCTAAAACCGGGAGTCGAGGATCCCGAGTAGATTTTATATATATATATATATTTATATATATATATGGTTATAGTTTTCAAAACTATTAATCGAATAAGGTTTATTCGATAACTTTATTTTATTAACGAATATTATCTTGAATATTCATTCGAGGACTTATGACTCCTTTATATTATTTATTGAATATTACTTGGATATTCATTTGAGGATGTATGACTCCTTTATTTTATTTAATGAATATTATATATAATATTCATTCGAGGTATTATGACTCCGCTTATTACTGAAATATATTCTTTATTTTATTAAAGAATAAGGTGTTAATAATCAAACTTATTTTCGATTATTCAAATAAAGATAATACTTTCATATAAGTGTATCTTTGGTTATTTAATACTCGTTTCAAGTATAAGTTTTAAAACTTCTACTTCAATTATTTTTATAAAGATTATTCTTTATGGGAATATTATTTAAATAATAATATTCAGATATTTTCTAATATATCGGGACTGATTTATTTCATTAAATCAGCTTTACTCCAAACATTCTTAAAAATGTTTTCGAGTCTTCAAAATGATTTTAAAAGTTAGAGCGGATCCCAAAACTCATTTTCCGATTTAAGATCTTCCTTTCGAAGGAGACTTGAATATTCGCTCAAAAATCTTGGGGATCCGGCTCTGTGGTGTATTTTATATTCGCAACATGGTTGCTGTTTTGAGAAAACAATTTGATTACTTGCCCAATGTTCGGGAAGTAAGTCCATCTGATTGAGTCGGCATAAGCGACAGGTCGGGGTACGGTCTATAAAGTGTAAGTGGCTGGGTGGCAGTCCATCAACGCGTGAGTGGCCGGGTAACGGTCTAGCGCGAGGTCCTAATGCGGCCAGGGTGATGATCGGTGAGGAATTCATCCATCTACAGTAGAAAAGGTTACTTATTGGTATCTTTGCCTGATCAGCAAGATATCTGGTTTATGCCAAAATTCTTTTCCTTCCAAATTCATTGGATATTGCAACTCTGTTCATACTTTACATGACAGAGGTTTTCAGGAAATGTATGGGAGATATATATGAATATATTTATATATCGGGAGTTAATGAAGTATCTCGTAACTTCATTATTTATAATGATATTCAAAGATTGAATCTATTCAAATCTTGTCTTGTAGTCTCATCTATGTGATGAACCTTTGAAACTGATTATAACTTGAACGGGGGTAGTTCAAGTAGTATTTGGGAAAGATATAAGTATTTTGGGGTATCTTGTAACTTCATCTTTTAAACTTATATCTAGTTAATGATTATCTTATGCATGACAAAGATTTTTAGAAAAATGTTGAGACAAGGTTAGATATATGAGATCACCTTGCAACGATATTTTTGTACAGTTATACACTGGAACTCTGTGTATATTATGCATGGAAGAGGACTTCCAAGATTTTGAAAAGTATATATGTATATATACTGAATATTTTGCGACTTCATCGCATTAAGATATCAAACTTGGTTCATTTCTTTTGACCAAGACTTTCATGAGTACTATGAGAAGGCTCATATATTGTAAATCATTATACATATTATTTTGGTGGGCTTGCTGCTCACCCTTGCTTTATTTCTTCATCACACAACAACAGTTAGGAAAGATGGCCAGACTCCAGCAGACCCAGCGCAAGCGCGTGGGAAGCGTCCCGCGTCTTCCCGTTGATGTTGTAGCTGCTATAGCTGCAGAGGTAGATCTATTGTAGATCAGACCATCTACTTTTGAGAATCAATTATGTATAATTATAACTTGTGGCAGATAATGGCAATTAACTGTAAATTTATCAACTAATCATTTTGGGTTGTAATAACTTTTAAATTGTGGATTCAAAGACTTGTACTTATTTAAATTTCATCTCTGAGACTATAACGGGTTGTGGTGTGTGTTAGTGTGGGGTCACAGCATAAGGTTATTATTATTAATTAAGTGAAGTGATATTGTGGAAAGAAAGACCGTGACGACCCGGATCCCCGACCCCGGATCTGGGGGTGTTACAGTTGCATTCATGTAGCTTGCATTCATGCATTTTTATTTATTGTTCTTTGAGTCTATTTATGCTTGAGGACAAACATCGGTTTAAGATTGGGGGTGTGTTAAGTGGCATTTATGTCCACTTAGAATGCTCTTTAAAGGCTTGGATTGATGTTTTGTACTCAAGTTATTTATGTTTTTGATGTGTTTTTACAGTGTTTTGCATCTTAGGCATATGACAGGGATCGAGGTGATTTAGCATTGCTTTGATGCTAAAATGGTGTTAGAAAGGTGTCAAGAAGATTGCTCATGGAAAACCATCAAGAACCAGCAAAATAAAACAAGCAGTATCATTTTTTTTCAGAAGGTCAGCGCGCCCGCGCTATAGTAGCGCGCCCGCGCTATAGTAGCGCGCCCGCGCTATAGTAGCGCGCGGCCGAGCCGTAGTTGTAGAAGGACAGCGCGCCCGTGCTGGTGAAGCACGCGGTCGCGCCATGTCGGGATTTCAGAATCTTGTTTCAATTAGAAGACTGTTTTATGGGCTTCTAATCTGCATGGGCTACTATATAATGATAACTTAAGGTTGTTTTCACAAGAAGCACGTAACAGAGCTTAAGTAGAAGACAACAAGAAGACCAATAGCACAAATTCAACCTAGGCGAAGAATATCTAGTTTATTCTTGTGATTCATTGTTTTAAGTTGTAATCTTAGATGATCATTTCTTGTTTGTTAAACATAATACTTTTGTTTAACATACTTTGTTTATTATTTGTTTTATAAAGGCCTAGTTTATTAGACCATGCTTTCATCGGAACCCATGGTGATGATGTCACACCCCCAACTTAACAAACAAAATATATAACTATTACAATATTTAAAAGAAAGTAAATATAACCGAATCCAAGATCTTACAGTTTAGGGTTTGGAACAGCCCAACACTACCATCTATTATAACTGATTTTAATATTGAATCCTCACACAAAACTATCTCTTATTCTACCTGAGCTCGGACATACGTATCGGCGTCACAAGTCTTACGTGTTGTCTGCTTGAATCTAACCATAACTGCTAGCTGTAATATCAGGGTTAAAGCAAGGAGTGACCAAATGCTCAACAAGTGCTAAACAGTACGATACGAAACATAAATCGAGATATATATTAAAGAATGACAATGCGAAGATATAACTAATAATAACAAGAAATGAAATTTTGGGTGATGGCATCATTTGCTTGAATCAAAACATTTTCAAAATCATAACTTAATCAAAATCATTTTATGAGGATACGGATTACAGCCGGTGATCAGCCGCGAAGTAATCCCGAACCTCGCTGGGTTCTAAAACATTAATGGGATCCCTAGGTAACTTTTAAGCCTACAATATAAGTGTGGAAAGGACTCGCGTCTCAGTCCAAATCCACTATTCAAAGAAAACATTTATCCCCCTTTGGGACTGAAAATCCACATTTTATTCATTTCAAAAACTGATGCCGATTTATAATAAAATCTCTTAAGTAGTAAACATTTTTATCAAGGGATTATAGATCAACTTTGAAACACTGGAAATATGTCACCAAATTTTAGGGCCATGATCCACTAGACTTTACTATATTAGGGTAATTGAAAGGTTTCCATATACAAGAACTTTGATAAGGAGATTTAGCAAGGCTATTGGATAATATGAAAGAGTAATGCCAAACTAGGCTTAAAGAAATGGTTTTCAACAAGGTACAAGTACTAGAACATCAAGAAGGTAAGCTTCATGAATACTAGGGGTGTTAAGGTATGAAGAAAATGATCTTTAGCTCAAGGTATATCAGGATTGTCGAACTTTAGGGTAAAAAAAAGGGTTATCAATCAATTAAGAACAACTTTAAAGAATATCTGGCTTTTAGGTATCAAGGTAAAGTTTCTATTGGGGTTCAAGCATCAGGGTGAGATGTCAATATTTTAGGAATCAATAGCATGATAAGCAAGATGGTCAATCAAGTATTATATCAAATCTTTATTTTATCATGGCATTCCAATTACTTTGATATACTAGCGTGATATGACTTTTGATCTACTTGCAATATGTACTTGAGGGTTCATGGCATTTCTATATAATACAAAGATAGATTTAAGAATCGCTTGGTTCAAGTATATCAAGATAACTCAGGATACTCGCATCAATATATATGAACTAATTATCACACATTTGCAGTGTACACGAAATACAGGTTGAATCACTTGCCTTGAGAAAGGCTGGACTGGTCTGGCAGGTAGGAGCAACTGGAAGCTTTACTCGACCTTTATGGCAAGTTTACCCTCGTCTCGAGATCCTACATAAATAATAATAACCTCATTATAATATATTCTCACCAACTCAACATATTTACAACCCGAAATTAAACACAAATGGCACTTAGGCCTATATGCAGGCAATTTCTAATCACCTTATAAATACAATAGTACACATAGCCACATATACTCACATATCATATTTTAATATCAAATAATATCACACACACACCATAATGCAACACTAGGCTTGGATGATCTCGATCCCCAACTAAGTCACTTGATCGCTAAACTAGACAAAGTCTCCAAATTTTGGCCTCCTAACTCGATATGCCTTTACTAAACTATTCAAAACCTATTAACCCTCACTTGGGTGTTTTACTCTACTGGCTTTATACTATCTTGCAACCATAGTGGTCAACCTAGGTCTCACTCATAAGTGCTCTAAAACTATGTGATAAGTGAAAGTGTTCACTAAGGAAAATTTCAGAATGACATCTATGGTTTCTTGAGTGCATTAGACACTCTTAAACTACAAGTTTACCTCCAAAACTTCTACACTAGACTCTTCCGACCGTAAGGCATCTCCCAAACTTGATGTGGCTCAAGGGCCTACCTTGGGCCTCCTTGGGCCTAAGCTTAAAGTCCATGGTTCTCCTATTTTTATGGGCAGAAAACGCCCTGACTTGAACTAACTTGTGACACGTTGTTCTAACTCAAATCTTATGAACTATGGCTGGGAAAAACTCCTCTGACACTCCCTCTAACTAAGGCCCAACAGGGCCTAATGAGGGCCTACTCATGACATGGTCAAAACTTCCTATTTCAAAGTTGCAACAAAACTGTCCCCTGCTGGACAGATTTTGTGATTCCACTCGTGCACCTAACCAAACGACTTATAAACCTCCAAAAACCACTTAAAACCTTTTATATACTCCTAGGGCTAGCTTCTGGTGGCTTGGGCTTCAAAGTGCACAAGAAATGCTCATTCAAAACTTCTCCATAAACTAGTGCATCAAATCTGGAAAAAATGCAAACACTAACTAATCCCTTTCCACCTTAACTCCCACTTAATAACCAAGCATCCAACCCTTACCAAATCAAATCTAGTTCCTTAATGTCCTAAAATAGTGCCTCAACAGGAGGGGAGATCATCCATGCCCAAGAACAACAACATGCAACTAAAAAATATATAACATACAACTCATGGAAACACTTAACAAGATTTCGGCTAAAGCATAAAGTTTAAATGCTTGCAAATTCGACTTGTACCTATTACTCATCCTTAATATTCATGAAATATATCTTCTCTTAATTATTAATAAGAAATTTATCATGGAACCAATCTATTTTAAGCACACATATTTCGAATTTATAGATTTTTAGACATAGCAACATGATTTCGAAAAGAGTAGCATACAAAACATGGTTGATCATCATTTTAATATCTTAAAACTAGCATGCATGGCTAAACATGAATATATAATGAAATTTCAGTAGCATGCAAAGCATTTTAAAGCAGGGTTTCTCCATAAAACACTTAGTTAACACATATATAAAATGTATCTCATAGAGAGCTCTTGAATTCACAAGAATCAAGAGTTTCTCTTTGGAGATCAGACAAGAACTACACATGCAACAATGAAACTTCATCTCCCAAGTAAAAAAACTCTTGGGAAGTATATAAAATGAATGTAGGTAGAAGATTTACACTAGGGAAGATGAGGAATGAAATGAAAAATGGAAGGGGGTAGGGGATGGGGGGCTTCGGCCGAGAGCAACAAGGGAGGGAGGGAAGGAGAGAAAAAATGAGGTATGTTGGAGTGTGGAGTGACTGAAAATGACTTCTCCCACTTGGTTTTTGGTTTTATGCTTTTGGGTTGACAAAATAATGAGTGGAAGTGAGAATGTACAAAAATGACCTCTAGCTAAAGTTAGGTCATTTTGCATGCAAGCTTAGTGTGGTAATTTGGTAATCAACAAATGAGTTAGTGGGGTTGGAAAGGTCTTATTTGCCCTTTGAGAGAATAGAAGGGTGATTTGCATGCAAGGGCTTCTATATAATTTGCTAATTATAACAAATAAAATTTGTAAAGATTTATTTTTATAAAATAAAATACAAGTTCAAAAATTATAAAATTTATACCATAAAATAACTTGGATTTTTAGAAATTTTATAAAATCACCTTTGAAATTTGTGAACAAAATAACTTTTAAAAGAAAATTTTCCAAGGTTTAGAATATTCCTTATAAATCAAAAATAAGGGAAATAAATAAACTCTTGCTTTAAAAAATCATATACTACATAAAGCAAATTTAAAATGCAAAAATTTTCATTCACACAACGTACAATCATTAGGTATATTTACATTCGGCTCTAATATTATACCAAGTCCAAAATTAATATTACACAAAATGTCGGTCGTAACATCCTCTCCCCTTAAGGGATTCTGTCCCCAGAATCTAAGAGAACAGATGAGGATACTAGGAACGCATATCAGACTCTAACTCCCCAGTTGATTCTTTGACTTTGGGGTTCCTCCAAAGTACTGTCACTAACTTTACCGACTTATTCCTAAGACTCTTTACTTGCTAGTCGAGTAATTTGACAGGTTGCTCCACAAATGACAGGTCTGCCTGAATTTCTACAGGTTCATATTATATCACATGGCTGGCATCAGGATTGTACTTCTTAAGCAATGACACATGGAACACATTATGCACATACTGATACTGAGGTGGTAAGGCTAACTCGTAGGCTATCTTCCCCACTTGACTCAAAATTTCAAAAGGACCTATATATCTATGTGCTAACTTCCCTTTCTTGCCAAATCTAGACAACCCTTTTCTTGGCGATACCTTTAATAAAACGGCTTCGCCTACTTGGAATCTAACATCCTTACGTGCTCGATCCGCGTACTTCCTCTATCTATCTTGAGCAGCAAGCAACCTTTTCTGAATTAACTTGACTGTCTCATGCAACTGTTGTACCAATTCCGAGCCTAGAATCCTTCCTTCTCCTACTTCATCCTAACTTGTCGGTGATCTACATTTTCGTCCGTACAAAGCTTCGTATGGTGGCATGCCAATACTGGAGTGATAGCTGTTGTTGTAAGAGAATTCTATCAATGGCAAGTGGTCGTCCCAACTTCCTGCAAAATCGATTGCACAACTGTGCAACATGTCTTCGATTGTTTGAGTTGTCCTTTCACTCTGACCATCAGTCTGCGGGTGGTACGACGTACTCATGTTCAACTTCGTGCCAAGACTTTCTTGAAATTGCTTCCAGAATCTCGAGTTAAATCGGGGATCTCTGTCTGAAACTATCGATACGGGTACTCCATGCCTTAGTACAATTTCACGCACGTACAGATGAACCAATTTATCCAATGACGACTTCTCATTAATTGGAAGGAAATGCGCCGACTTCGTAAGGCGATCAACTATAACCCATAGAGCGTCATGTCCAGATTTCGTTCGCGGTAGTCCCACTATAAAGTCCATAGCAATATTTTCCCATTTCCATTCTGGAATCTTTAGGGGCTGGATTAATCCGCTTGGTTGTTGATGTTCTGCCTTCACTTTCTGACAAGTATAACACTTTACAACCCATTCTGCCACGTCTTGCTTTATATTTGGCCACCAAAAGTTCTGCTTTAAGTCCCGATACATCTTGGTGCTCCTCGGGTGGATTGAAAATCTTGAATTGTGGGCTTCTTGTAGGATCTCATTCTTCAATTCAGGTACATGAGGATTCCAAATTCTTAAGGAAAACCTTAGTATACCTTGCTCATCCCTTTGAGTGCCAATCTCTTCTCCAGTTAGCTGATTCTTTTCTTTCTCCATTACTTCTTCCTGACATTTCCTTATCATTTCCACTAGTGTTGGCTGAAAAGTCATTGCACGACAAACTTCTTCAACTATTCCACAATCACAAAGTTCTAATCCATATTTCTTAATCTCTTCAGACAGTTCCTTTGGTGTTGCCATCATATTCAACCTCTCCTTCCTACTTAAAGCATCGGCTACAACATTCGTCTTTCTAGGATGATAATTTATCAAACAATCGTAGTCCTTGATCAATTCCAACCATCTCCTTTGCCTCATATTGAGCTCCTTCTGAGTTAAAATGTACTTTAAACTCTTGTGATCCGTATAGATTTCACACTTTTCCCCGTAGAGGTAATGTCTCCAAATCTTAAGTGCGAACACTATGGCGGCTAGTTCCAAATCATGCGTCGGGTACTTTAATTTATGCAGTTTTAACTGTCTTGACGCATACGCGATCACCTTATTGTGTTGAATTAGCACACAGCCCAATCCTTTATGTGAAGTGTCGCTGGAAATCATAAAGTTTCCTTGGTCATCTGGTAGTACTAACACCGGAGCTGTTACCAATCTCTGTTTCAACTCTTGAATGTTATCCTCACATTCTACACTCCATTCAAACTTCTGATTCTTCTCGGTTAACTTAGTCAATGGTGTGGCGATTTTTGAAAAATCCTTGACAAACCTTCTATAATACCCTGCCAATCCTAGAAAACTTCGCACTTTCGTAGGTGTCTTTGGCCTCTCCCAACTCATAATCACCTCAATCTTTGCCGGATCTACTTTAACTCCTTCATCTCCAATGACATGTCCCAAAAATTGAACTTCCTTTAACCAAAACTCATATTTGGAAAACTTGGCATACAACTTCTCTTGCCGGAGTATCTCCATTGCTATCCATAGATGCTGCTTATGTTCTTCTTCCGACTTTGAATGAATAAGGATGTCATCAATAAATACCACTACGAACTTTTCCAAATACTTTTTAAATACCCGATTCATCAGATCCATAATTGTTGCCTGGGTATTAGTCAATCCAAAAGGCATTACTAAGAATTCATAATGTCCGTATCTGGTCCTGAATGTTGTCTTGGGAATATCTTCTTCTTTGATCTTTAATTGATGGTATCCTAATCTCAAGTCAATCTTTAAAAAGCACTTTGCTCATTTCAGCTGGTCAAATAGGTCATCTATTCTTGGTAGCGGGTAGCGGTTCTTAATCGTCACCTTATTCAACTCCCGATAATCTATACATAGCCGCATACTTCCATTTTTCTTCTTTACAAACAGAACAGGTGCTCCCCATGGCGACGTACTTGGCCGTATCACTCCTTTTTCCAACAATTCTTGTAGCTGGCTCGCCAACTCTTTCATTTCTGCTAGTGCCATCCTATATGGGGCCTTTGAAACTGGTTCTGTGCCCGGAGCAAGGTTAATCTCGAACTCGATTTGTCAATCTGGCGGTAAGCCCGGTAGTTCATCTGGAAACACCTCTAGGAACTCGTTAACTACGGGGATATCTTCTATGCTGGGGTTTCCCTTTTTGAATCCACTACATAAGCTAGGAACGACTCACAACCTTTTCTAAGTAGCTTCTTAGCCTGAACGATTGTAAGAAATAGTTGCTCTTGCCTCTGTCCCTTAAATACTACCTTCTCTCCACTCTTCGTCTTTAAATACACTTTCTTGGTCTTACAATTAATCTGGGCGTTATTCTTCCCTAACCAATCCATACCTAAAATTATATCGAACTCTCACAACTTGAAGAGTATCAAGTCGGCTGAAAACTTATGCCCCGAAATATCAATCTCACACTTCGGACAGAATTGATTCACAGGAATCTTCTCTTGGTTCGCAATTACCACATTTACTACCTCGTTCATAATCATTTTATCACATTAAAGTTTATCAACAAAAGTTCCTGATATGAAAGATTTCGTTGCTCCCGAATCAATCAATACTTTAGCTTTGCCATTATTTAGTAAAAGTGTACATTCTATCACCTCAGAGTTCTGAACAGCGTCCTTCATTTTCAAATCGAATGTCCTTGTTGTTGCTTACGGAGTTATTGTAGTTGGTGGAGGTAATTCCAATACCTCGGCTGGCACGCTTGCACTGGTACTTGCCACATTCATTAGAGCTTTGACTGGTCCGGTTGTCTTGCACTCCCTAGCTATGTGTCCAGTCTTTCCATACTTGTAACATGTAACTCCTGGCTTCGGCATCTTACACTCGTTTGCCAAATGTCCCTTCTGGTTGCACCTATAGCGTGTCATGCTCAGCTTATTACACACTCCGGGGTGCCTTCTTCCACAATGCTTGCATTCCGGTCTCTGGAATCTGTTTTCTCCAACTTGCCCTTGACTTGTCTTGTTGTTCCCTTTCAATTTTTGTCTTTTGCCCAAATTCCCTTTCTTTTGAAAATTTCCACCTTTATGGAATCCAAACCTCTTTACATTCCGATCTTGTGAATTTCCGGCTTCAGACTTTTCTCCATAAAATGGAACCTTTCTCTTCTTGTTATCCCTTTCCTTTCTTGACAGCATCCCATTATTTTCAATTAGAGCAGCTTTCTGTACTACTCCCGCATAAGTATCAAGCTCAAACATAGCCACTCTATCTCTGATCCAAGGCTCTAATCCTTGTTGAAATCTCTTTGCTTTTTCCTCCTCACTGCTGGTATACTTTGTCACAAACCTTGACAACTCTGTGAATTTCTTCTCATATTCCAGTACAGTAATGTTCCCTTGCTTCAATTCAAGAAATTTAAGCTCCATCTTATTCTGCATGTACTTAGGGTAATACTTTTCGAGAAATAACTTCTTAAATCTTTCCCAAGAAACTTGCTTAGTTGCTTCCATAGCTTTTACTGATTCCCACCCATAGATGACTTCGCCCTTCAAGAAGTACGTAGCATATGGTGTCTTCTGATCGTCTCCTAACTGTACCAACTCAAAACCCCTTTCCATTTCCTTAATCCATGTGTTAGCTATTATTGGATCAGTGGTATCATGAAATGCAGGTGGGTTCACATTCTGAAAAGCCTTGAAAGTAACAACTTGTCGAGGTGGTACTAGTGGATCAGGTGGTTAGTGTGGTTCACGGTAATCTTGGTTTTCAAATTGTTGTTGAAGAGTTAGTTGTTGTTGAGCTATAGCATTGGTTTGTTGTTGCAAGGTTTCCAGTAATCGAAGAATATTTGGATCTGTGGTGGATGTGGTTGTTGGGTTCTACTTTTTGGGTGGCATGATCCTGAAATAAGAGTTATGTTAAAACAGGTATGAATAATGGAATAATTCGAGGGTATCGCATGGCATTCTTATTTACATATGAGGTCAAGTTTCAAATTAAACAAATATGGTGATGCATATAAAGACGTAAGATAACAGTTGAGAGCAAATAGAATGACAGTGCATAATATTGGGAATCTAAAGGTCACAATACATCAGGATCGGGATAAAGTCTGATTCTAGGAATAACATGCTTATTTAAAGGAAACAACTGGGAATTTCTACGAAGTCTGATAGTACTACAACATGGAAGGTAGATAATGGAAAGAACTAAAGCTCCACTCCATCGGAACGGGGCTTGGTAGTCTTCTCCTCTCGAAATGTCTTCACAATGCTCTGGAGCTCATCCGCCACCATCTGGATGATATAATGACTGGTACGGTCTCGGTGTGATGGCATTTCCTCAAGCTTGGTATTGACGTACTGAACCAAAGTCTCAAGTCTCGCAGTCATCTGCTCCTTAGGCTTCCCTTCAAAGTTTCAGCTTTCCGGATACACGTTCTTCAGTCGGTCTATCAGTCGGTTATACTTGCCCTGAAGCATGTCAAACTCACGCCTCAACTTAGCATACACGGAGAAAGCAATAGTGTCGTCGGACCCAGAGGATGACGAGGAATGCGCCCTTTGCTGACAAACCAATAAGAGGAGTATTAATAATAAATTTACTTAACCTACTCTCTCGTGTATTATCTATAACCTATACATATTTCCAATAACCTATTTGGGCTATCCAGTGACTCTAAACCGTAGCTCTGATACCAAAACCTGTCACACCCCCAACTTAACAAACAAAATATATAACTATTACAATATTTAAAAGAAAGTAAATATAACCGAATCCAAGATCTTACAGTTTAGGGTTTGGAACAGCCCAACACTACCATCTATTATAACTGATTTTAATATCGAATCCTCACAAAAAAACTATCTCTTATTCTACCTGAGCTCGGACATACGTATCGGTGTCACAAGTCTTACGTGTTGTCTGCTTGAATCTAACCATAGCTGCTAGCTGTAATATCAAGGTTAAAGCAAGGAGTAAGCCAAATGCTCAATAAGTGCTAAACAGTACGATACGAAGCATAAATCGAGATATATATTAAAGAATGACAATGCGAAGATATAACTAATAATAACAAGAGATGAAATTTTGGGTGATGGCATCATTTGCTTGAATCAAAACATTTTCAAAATCATAACTTAATCAAAATCATTTTATGACGCTACGGATTACAGCCGGTGATCAGCCGCGAAGTAATCTCGAACCTCACTGGGTTCTAAAACATTAATGGGATCCCTAGGCAACTTTTAAGCCTACAATATAAGTGTGGCAAGGACTCGCGTCTCAGTCCAGATCCGCTATTCAAAGAAAACATTTATCCCCCTTTGGGACTAAAAATCCACATTTTAATCATTTCAAAAACTGATGCCGATTTATAATAAAATCTCTTAAGTAGTAAACATTTTTATCAAGGGATTATAGATCAACTTTGAAACACTGGAAATATGTCACCAAATTTCAGGGCCATGATCCACTAGACTTTACTATATTAGGGTAATTGAAAGGTTTCCATATACAAGAACTTTGACATGGAGATTTAGCAAGGCTATTGGATAATATGAAAGAGTAATGCCAAACTAGGCTTAAAGCAATGGTTTTCAACAAGGTACAAGTACTAGAACATCAAGAAGGTAAGCTTCATGAATACTAGGGGTGTTAAGGTATGAAGAAAATGATCTTTAGCTCAAGGTATATCAAGATTTTCGAACTTTAGGGTAAGAAAAAGGGTTATCAATCAATTAAGAACAACTTTAAAGAATATCTGGCTTTTAGGTATCAAGGTAAAGTTTCTATTGGGGTTCAAGCATCAGGGTGAGATGTCAATATTTTAGGAATCAATAGCATGATAATCAAGAGGATCAATCAAGTATTTTATCAAATCTTTATTTTATCATGGCATTCCAATTACTTTGATATACTAGCGTGATATGACTTTTGATCTACTTGCAATATGTACTTGAGGGTTCATGGCATTTCTATATAATACAAATATAGATTTAAGAATCGCTTGGTTCAAGTATATCAAGATAACTCAGGATACTCGCATCAATATATATGAACTAATTATCACACATTTGCAGTGTAAACGAAATACAGGTTGAGAAAGGCTGGACTGGTCTGGCAGGTAGGAGCAACTGGAAGCTTTACTCGACCTTTATGGCAAGTTTACCCTCGTCTCGAGATCCTACATAAATAATAATAACCTCATTATAATATATTCTCACCAACTCAACCTATTTACAACCCGAAATTAAACACAACTGGCACTTAGGCCTATATGCACGCAATTTCTAATCACCTTATAAATACAATAGTACACATAGCCACATATACTCACATATCATATTTTAATATCAAATAATATCACATACACACCATAATGCAACACTAGGCTTGGATGATCTTGATCCCCAACTAAGTCACTTGATCGCTAAACTAGACAAAGTCTCCAAATTTTGGCCTCCTAACTCGATGTGCCTTTACTAAACTATCCAAAACCTATTGACCCTCACTTGGGCCTTTTACTCTAATGGCTTTATACTATCTTGCAACCATAGTGGTCAACCTAGGTCTCACTCATAAGTGCTCTAAAACTATGTGATAAGTGAAAGTGCTCACTAAGGAAAATTTCAGAATGATATCTATGGTTTCTTGAGTGCATTAGACACTCTTAAACTACAAGTTTACCTCTAAAACTTCTACACTAGACTCTTCCGACCGTAAGGCATCTCCCAAACTCGATGCGGCTCAAGGGCCTAGCTTGGGCCTCCTTGGGCCTAAGCTTAAGTCCATGGTTCCCCTGTTTTTCTTGGCAGAAAACGCCCTGACTTGAACTAACTTGTGACACATGGTTCTAACTCAAATCTTATGAACTATGGCTGGAAAAAACTCCTCTGACACTCCCTCTAACTAAGGCCCAACAGGTCCTAATGAGGGCCTACTCATGACATGGTCAAAACTTCCTATTTTTAAGTTGCAACAAAACTGTCCCCTGCTGGACAGATTTTGTGATTCCACTCGTGCACCTAACCAAACGACTTATAAACCTCCAAACAACACCTAAAACCTTTTATATACTCATAGTGCTAGCTTCTGTTGGCTTGGGATTCAAAGTACACAACAAATGCTCATTCAAAACTTCCCCATAAACTAGTGCATCAAATCTGGAAAAAATGCAAACACTAACTAATCCCTTTCCACCATAACTCCCACTTAATAACCAAGCATCCAACCCTTACCAAAGCAAACCTAGTTCCTTAATGTTCTAAAATAGTGCCTCAATAGGAGGGGAGATCATCCATGCCCAAGAACAACAACATGCAACTAAAAAAAATATAACATGCAACTCATGGAAACACTTAACAAGATTTCGGCTAAAGCATAAAGTTTAAATGCTTGCAAATTTAACTTGTACCTATTACTCATCCTTAATATTCATGAAATATATCTTCTCTCAATTATTAATAATAAATTTATCATGGAAACAATCTATTTTAAGCACACATATTTCGAATTTATAGATTTTTAGACATAGCAACATGATTTCAAAAAGAGTAGCATGCAAAACATGGTTGATCATTATTTTAATATCTTAAAACTAGCATGCATGGCTAAACATGAATATATAATGAAATTTCAGTAGCATTCAAAGGATTTTAAAGCATGGTTTTTCCATAAAACACTTAGTTAACAAATATATAAAATGTATCTCAAAGAGAGCTCTTGAATTCACAAGAATCAAGAGTTTCTCTTTGGAGATCAGACAAGAACTACACATGCAACCATGAAACTTAATCTCCCAAGTCACAAAACTCTTGGGAAGTATATAAAATGAATGTAGGTAGAAGATTTACACTAGGGAAGATGAGGAATGAAATGAAAAATGGAAGGGGGTAGGGGATGGGGGCTTCGGCCGAGAGCAACAAGGAGGGAGGGAAGGAGAGAAAAAATGAGGTGTGTTGGAGTGTGGAGTGAGTGAAAATGACTTCTCCCACTTGGTTTTTGGTTTTATGCTTTTGGGTTGACAAAATAATGAGTGGAAGTGAGAATGTACAAAAATGACCTCTAGCTAAAGTTAGGTCATTTTGCATGCAAGCTTAGTGTGGTAATTTGGTAATCAACAAATGAGTTAGTGGGGTTGGAAAGGTCTTCTTTGCCCTTTGAGAGAATAGAAGGGTGATTTGCATGCTAGGGCTTCTATGTAATTTGCTAATTATAACAAATAAAATTTGTAAAGATTTATTTTTATAAAATAAAATACAAGTTCAAAAATTATAAAATTTATACCATAAAATAACTTGGATTTTTAGAAATTTTATAAAATCAGTTTTGAAATTTGTGAACAAAATAACTTTTACAAGAAAATTTTCCAAGGTTTAGAATATTCCTTATAAATCAAAAATAAGGGAAATAAATAAACTCTTCCTTTGAAAAATCATATAGTACATAAAGCAAATTTAAAATGTAGAAATTTTCATTCACACAACGTACAATCATTAAGTATATTTACATTCGGCTCTAATATTATACCAAGTCCAAAATTAATATTACACAAAATGTCGGTCATAACAATGATGAGTTCGGTTATGGGCTAATCGTTATCGTGTGGTTCTAGCGGATTTATTTATGGCTTTCAATAGTTAATATGTTTCGATACCTTAGTGTATGGTGATTGTATGATATCCTAGTATTGGTTGTGCTTATTCGTCTTATGAGCGTCGTGAACTTATAAGATAGCGTGTTAATCTCTAATGAAGCAACAGTGAATTTAGAGGTTTAGAACTTGTCATGCTAGCATAGGTTCGTATATTTGTTATGCATGATTCGTAGGTAATTTTAACCATCTTACTTGCCCTATGTAATCACGATAGATAACTTGTTCGTTAAACCGTTATGTTGTCAAATTTTATAGACATATAGGGTCTCAACATATTTGGTGTCTATTCAGCTTCTATCTCTTTAGTGGATGTCTAGTAGTAGGGTATTCGTACAACGAAAGTCGGCGTTTACTAGTTTTGTGTTATCTGATTAGTGTCATCACCATTGCATGCTAAGATTAAGAATAAAAAGGCTATTGAATGAATTATTAATGAAGTTAGAATCCCATGTCTGTCTTATATAAGTAAATCAACCTTTTACTTTCTTAGTTAATTGCATGTTAGTTAATAATCATAGTTATAAAAAAACGAAATTATTATCCGTCATAACATTGAATAATAACCATATCATTGTTGCATAAGTGCATTAATTGAAATTAACCTAAACCAGTCTGTATGGGAATGAACTAGAATTAATTCTATATTACCTGCGATCGCGTATACTTGCGTGAATATTAGCGTGTGTTTTTGTCATAACAATATGTCATTCAACTGCTTCATTGGCAAATTCTCCACATTCACTATTTTGTTCTCCTTGACTTGACTTGATTCTCCTGTAACAAATTTCTTTGAAACCGATCCATATTTCTCATTTAGCTTAGCTAGCTTGACTTTGCTAAAAGGCTTATTTTCTCCCGACGGATGTGGTTCCTTGTCTTTCGACGAATAATCCATTTCAGCTTTGGATGGATAAACTTCATCATCCATCGCATCAGTTGATAAGATTTCAATCAATACAGGATCCAGTTTCTTCTTTTCCTTTTTCCAGGCTTCCTCACAAAAAGATTCGATTCCTTGAACCTTGGCATTTGGGAACTCACATTTTTTATGATTTCCAGGCCTTGATCACCTCTTGCTCTCATTCAAGCTGCTTTCTTCAAATCTCCTCATTCTTCAAAGATCCAGTCAAGTCCTCTTTGGCAATCTTACACTCTAACTTTAATTTCTCAAACTCAACGAATTGAGTTTCTAACACAACATTTCTCTCAATTAAAATCAGATTGTTATCCTTAATTCTGGTATTTTCTTTAGGGAGTGATTTAAGTGTAACACGCAAATGATATAATTCTGTTGACATGTCATTTATAGCATCATTACACTCATCTTTAGAAATACGTGCTAGATTAGTGGTGATTATATGATTGCTTGAGGAACTGACTTTTGTTTCATCTGATTTAGCCATCAATGATAGGTTGACATAGCTTGATTCTTCATCTTCGTCTTCCCCATATGATGCCCGGTCATTTTCCTGAGTTAGGAAATCCTTCTCCTTTTGTTTGAGTAATTCAAAGTATTTTTTCTTATAGTCAACTGGCTCAAACCTCTTTTTCTCAGAATTGAACCATCTACATTTATTGGAAAAATGACCACTCAAGTCACACTTGAAACATTTGAATTTAGATTTATCTACTATGTTTCTATTTAGCTTGGTTACTCCAAAATTCTTCTTTAATTTGAGCTTGGAAAATCTTCTTGATAGAAAAGCCAGACGTTCATCTAGATCCTCCATTTCATCCTGACTAGTACAGTCTTCAACATATGCTATTAACCTTTTTCCCTTGCTTTCACAAACTTTTGAGTTTGGTGCAGATTCCACAGCTTCAACCTTCATCTCTTTCACTCTGCCCCATTCAGCTACAAGTGTAATAGATCCATTCTTCTTTCTTCTTTTCTCCAACATCTCATCTTGTTCCATCTCGAGCTCATAGGTCTTTAAGATGCCATACAGTATTTCTAAAGTAAAATCTTAATACTCCCAAAGAATTTCTAAGAGAAACTGTCATAGGCTTCAACTCATTTGGTAGAGATCTAAGGAATTTCATATTGGAATCTTTTGTTTGGTAGATCCTCCCATACAGCTTTAATCCATTTAATAGTTTCTAAAATCTACTAAAAGTGTCATAAAAAGACTCACTTTCCTCAAAGTGAAAATATTCATACTGTTGTTTAAGGAGCTGCATCTTGTTCTCTCTCACTTGCTCCCGTCCATTGCATATAACCTGAATTGTATCACATATATCCTTGTCTGTCTTGCAGTTGATGACATTGTCGAACATATCACCATCAAGACCATTGAACATAATATTCATGGCCTTTTTATCCTTGTGAACTGCTTCAATATCCTCATCAGTCCATTCTCACCTTGGCTTTGGGATGGTCTATTCATTCCCAGTTGCATTCTCAACATCTGTTGCAACCCTTCTAGGAACATAAGGACCATTATCTATGCATTTGACGTAGCTTTCATCTTGTGAGAGAAGATGAAGGTGCATCTTCACCTTCCATTGGTGATAGTTGTCTTTATCCAGAAAAGGGATCTTCACTCCTACATCCTTTCTGCTCATAATATTAGTTTTTTTTATCTTTAAACTCTTAGTATGTCAAGAGCTTGCTCTGATACCAATTGTTATTCCCGAACAATCTAACAACAGAATTACAGAAGGGGGGTTGAATGGAATTCTAGTTTCTTTTGGATGACGAATATATATCTATAAATATATGATAGTGTTTAAATAAGCTAGTTGCGGATATGAAGTATTCAAGTATTCAAACACAAAGTAAATAAATATGGGTGTTTAAAAACTGTCTGGTGGATTGATATTTCCACCAGAGATATATATAAATGTAGAAGATCTCTGTAATACAAAAGTACACAGCTGTTTATAAGAGATCTTACAAACTGAACTTGAGAGTTCTAAAAGGTACTGCTAAAAAATGCTCTCAAGTTCTTGCTTTTCTCGACTGTGTTTATCGATTCTTAATCTCTTTGCTACACTTGATTTATATTTTACCAAATTACTTGGGTAATTAGAGAAAATATAAGTCTATTATCTAGGTCTAATCACATGTTTCTCCATTTCTCTGTCCCATGAAATCCAGATAGACATAACATCTTTAAACGTCCCTATTTTGCATAGAAATGGAAATGCTTCTTGATCTTTATAATCCTTATTATAGGCTGCCAGATTCCTTTCGTATACAATCAACCCATTTGACTGTCAAGTCACCATCAACTGCTATTTGAACCTGATGTTCCTTGAGATTTCAGCATTATCCGTTGAGTCTGTAATAGATCATATGTTAAAGGTGTCGTGTGTCATCTGTTGAGTTCTTTGCAGATCATTCGTTGATGGTATTTCCATAGAAGTTGACACCATTTCATTTATGTAAAATTACAAGACATCTAATATTTATAATTAGCCTACCTATCTTGCATATCATTCTAGTAGTCAACCTGACTTAGAGTTTCCTACGACTTCAAATTCTCTAAGACATTACAGTATACAGGATTGTGCTACAAAAACTTATTTAAACATAAACTAATCTTTCAACGGATGACAAAGTAATATTATCCGTTGAAAGCTACAAATACACTAAATTAAATCTACTAAGGTATTTTTGTGAAATATCATCAAGCCTACAACATATTCCTAACTTCCCAAATTTCTAAAGTTCAAGGAATTGAGTCTTTCTATGGAGAAGCCTGGAAAAAGAGCAAGAAGAAACTGGACCAAGACTTGGCTGATGGTCTTTCAACAGATGTTGAATCAACAAATGATGAAAATTATCCGTCGAAAGACAAAATTCATCCTTTAAAAATTGATTCTCAACCGTTGAATGAAAAAAGAACATTAGAAAAGGAAAACTAGCAAAGCTTAATAAGAAGTATGGTTTAGTAACCAAGCACTTTGTACAAGGAGAATCAAGCAAAGCCAAATATGCAAGTAGAGTGAATGTAGGGAATCTGTCAATGTAGCAGTTGAGTGATAGATTGAAGAATATTTTTGTTAGTCCCTAAACAATATGACAAGAATTACAGAAGGGGGGTTGAGTGGAATTCTTGAAACTTTTTCTTGAAATAAAATGTTCTAACTCAAATATAAATATAAGTGTATTGATTAGCACAATACAGAATAAAACTTAAGTAAATCAAAACACAAGTAATTAAAAACAAGAGTCTTTAAAAACTTTCTGGTGGATTTGAATGATTCCACCAGAGATATATATTATATATCAAGAGAACCCTGTGTGGAAGAATGCTCACAGGTGCTTACAAATATTGAACTGCTGAGAATACAGAGAAATGCTAAGAATTCTGCTTACAAATATTTCTCTTGTTATTTTTCAGATATGTTTCTATTTGCTACTTCTTGGTTTATATATCACCAAGATTACAAAGTAATAAGACAAGATAATAAAACAAAAACTATCTAATCTATTACAATGCTACTTCATTACTCTATTCCAGCATCTTTGAATATCTTTATAATAGCATGGAAATGGCAATAATTCTTTGTTCTCGAAAACCCAGTTGAATAGGGTACCACATTCCATTTGCATCCACTCGACGCATGTGACTGTGTTGTCACTGTCAATTGATATTTGAATTCTTTATCCGTCAGGTTTATGATCATCCGTCGAGATTGATCATCCGTCGAGATATTGATCATCCGTCGGGTTCTCTATTTGATCATCCGTCGACTTCATTGTAGGTTATCCGTCGGGTAGCAAACTGGCACTTGACTTCATTTCACTTATGCAGAATTGCAAGACATCATCTATGTACAATTAATCAACCTATTCTGCATATCTAGTTAAAGTCAATATGACTTGAATACTACTTACAGAATCTACACAATGGTGAATGCAGAAATGTGCTACAGACTTATTGTTACATAAGATACTCACTCGATGGATAAATAAGTCATCATCCGTCGGGAGTATATTGAGTTATCCGTCGGGACTATAATTCTTATCCGTCGAGTGCTACATTATTTCACTAAGTAAAATCTACTAAGGTGTTTTGTTCATGAAATCATCAAGTACACAACATATGCACAACAATCTCCCCCAATTTATGTCTACTGGAATTGTAGCCATAAATTAAGAGATATTTGATGATAACAAAACACCCTAAACATACAACTTTAAAAGAAAGTAGATAATACTGAAAAGTGCTTCAAATAACAAAATGTACAAAGTTTTGCTCACAGTCATTTTCAAGATGCTCCTCTAGCCTGAGCAGATTTATCTTGTTTCTTGAAGGTCTGGATCTTCTTCCAAGCCTTCTGTTGTTTTCATCAATCTGATTTTGGAGCTGCCTGTGGAATTCTAGTTCATCAGATTCTGAGAGATTTAGCTTTCCTTGCATTTCCAAAAGAGTCTCATTGCTAGAGATGCTCAATTGGTCTTCTAATCTGAAGAATCTTCTCACACCTTTGTCATCTATGAACTCCATCAGCCAGTAGGGCCTTAGATGCACTCTTCTCCCTGTGTATGGAATGATTAGAGTCTTTGGGAGTGCATCTTTAGCTCTAACACTCCTTAGTTCTTCAATCTTCTTCAATACTAGTCTTCTTGCAGTGACAGTGAACCCAAAATTCTTCTTGAAGTATGAATAAACTTTAATCAGTACAGCTTGGCTCTCTTGAAGAATCCTGTGAAGTGGCCACTGAATCTCATTTCCTCCTTTGTACTTGAACACTAACCTTTCAGGTAGGTTTCTGTATGCATCAATACCTTTTACTTCATCTAGTTCATCCAGATAGAGATTTAGATCATAAAATTCTTTGATGTCACACAAGTACAGATAGCCTCCCCTATTGACTTTGGGCTGAGCTTTGACTATAGATTTGGATTTGAGAGGTGACAGCTTCACTTTCTTGACTGCTCTCGACTTTGTCCTTTTTGGCTTGCTAAGGATTGGTAGATTGAAGTCTGGAATTGGCATGTTATCCCATTCTATTGGCTCATCCTTGGGCACAATAGGTTCACCATGAATATTCATGTAGGGATCCACCACCCTTATGTCTTCAAATACCACATAGGGCTTTGTTGCTTGAGTTGTAGCAGGTGTGGATTCCTTAGGAAATTGATCTTCCAATTACTTGTCAACAATATCCAGTCTCCTTTTAGTTCTTTTAGCCAATTCTTTCTTTCTTGGAGATTTCTTCTGTTCTTCAACTTGCTTCCTTGATTCAGTAGCTTCAGATGGTTAAGAGGGAATTTATTGTGATGAATTTGCAGCATGTAGCTTGGCCAAGATAACAATCTGCTCTTTCTTCTGTTTAGCCTTTTTAGCATCTAGAGCAGCCTGATTCTTTTCCTACTTCAATCTAGCTTTTTCTTCTCTCTTTGCTTGAGCAAATTGAGGGTGTCCAGCCACCACACAAATTTCTTTCCCATTTCTGAAAATCTTAGCAATCCTTCTTTTAGAAGCTGAATCAGCTGGATCTTTATAGAAGGCAATTGATCTTGATAGAATCTTCTTCTCATCAGGCTTGGGTGTCTCATACACAGTGTCTAAGGGTTCTTCAAAGATGATTTTGAGAAGTTTGCCCTTGGTTTAAGAATCATTTCAGCCTTTGGAGACTTGATACAAGAAGATTATCCTCTTTCCAGATAGTTCAGGCTCATCTCATTCACACTAATTTGCTTGACTTGAGAGTGATGGATGGATGACTTAACTGGCTCCTTGAAAAGTTCAAACTTCTTCTGTATCTCCTCATCAATCTTCTCCAGTTGACCAAACTCAACTTTTCCTTCTCAGCAACTTTCAAGTTGGCTGCTACTGCTTGAATCAGATCTATACCATCTGTGACTGGTGGCTTTGAGATAGTAATTAAAGGCACAATTACTTTACTGATGTGTATCTGAAGCTTCTCCCCCTCACTTGGTCCTTTCTCCCCCTTTTTGTTATCATCAAGTTGAGTTGTGGAGGGGGTTTGAGCTGCCACCAGTTTTTGAAGTAGATCAGTCTGTTGGGCTTGATGGAGATGAATGGCAGTCAAAGATGCTTCCATAGCTGACACTCTTGTATCCAAGGATTCTATATTGGTTGCAAAATCATAATTTTTTCTTAATTGCCTCTTGATGTCAATCATTGCAGTGTCTGGAAGTTTAGAGTCTATTTAATCTGAAATGGCCTTCTTCATCTCCTCAATATCACCCTTCATGGTGTTCACATCTCTAGCATGCTGGAAGCCCTGGATTTGTTGAAGTTGCAGGGAGGCTAGATGTGCCTGAAGGAGCTTCTTGGTGCTATAATTGGTAGTGGTTTGAAGAGCAGTGTGAGTTTGATTAATTAACTGGATCAGGGTTGTCTTGAAGTAATGCTCATCACAGTGCTTTGAGAATGCCCGTGATGGCATACCTGACCTTGAGCTTGAGCCTACTTCTCCCCTATGTCCATTGCTTCATCTTCACTATCCCCACTCCCATCTCCAAAGAAATCAGCTGAACCCCCAGTCTCATAGTCCACATCACCAGCTGTAGAAGGCAATGCTGTAATGGCATCCTTAGCCCTTTGCATAGACTAGGTGGTATGCACCAGATTGAGCATCCTTTCTGCATTATCATTTCCTTGTTCAACTAGAATTTGATAAGCTGGAACAGGGTGAGTAAATGCCTCAGCATCAAGAGAAGTAGAATCTATAACAGCTTTAGGATGTTGAGATAGTCCTTCCCTGTCTGCATCCTGGACATTCATTGACTCACTAGCAATGACATTTATCCTTATTGCTCCAGTACCTGCATTTCTCTCATTTTCTCTCTTTTGTTGCCTCAGGGTCTTGCCCTGGCTCCCCACCCTCACACCCTCACCTTCACCTACTAAGGTTGGACTCCTCTCACTCCCTTTTGCCGATCCTGAAAAAATGGATTGTAGATTTTCACTCATTTCCTCTCCTTTTTCCTGGGAGCAACCCAGACTCTCACTCAAAACACTCTTCTCTCTCAATCCTAAGAGTGACTGTACAACCACTAAATCTTCTGCACTTGAATGAATTGAAGTTTGAAGCTGTGCAGAGATACTCGACGGATGAGTGATATCCATCGAGTGAGTGGTTTTGCTATCCGACGGATAACTACTGTTAGGCTTATCCATCGGGATACAATCACTACTCGACGGATGAGCAATATCCATCGAGAGAGTAGAAATGAATGAGCTGGGAATATAAACTATTGTTGACTCTGTGCTGATAGAAGATATTTTAGGCACAGATGACACAACAGTTCCTGAAAGAATTGGCAAGTGAGCCAAAAATCATCTAAAAGATGATGCTCACTTGCACTAGATTTTGGCTTCCCCAACAGAGCTAAAAAAGGGGAATCAGGAATTGATGTGTTTATTATATCCATATCCAGAGAATTTGTTGGCGAGTATGGTGTTTGAGGTGCTTCTATAACTAGAGATTTTGGCTGTGACTCCACATTTATTGGAGCCACATAAAGCTGAATTTGTGAAGGTGCAGTGACTGTGTCTTTAGCACCAGTTTGCACAGTGTGTGTACCCTGTGCATCCCAAGAGGTTTTTGATTTCTTCTTTCTGGCATAAGTTTGGGGTGAGCTTGTGTCCCTAACCCTCTTGGCCTGTGCTCTTGGTTGAGAGCTTTGTTCAATAACTACATCCTTTTAGGAGGATGCAGCTAGAAATGAGTTTTTGTCCTTTTTAAGCACTGCAGTTTGTTGGAAAACTGCAGTGTGGCTAGGCTGGGATTCACTCAACTCTCCAACCTTATTCTTGGGGTTTCTTTTATGTTCACCCTTTCCCTCACCTAACTTACCCTCCTTCACACTCCCCTCTTTGGCTTTAGTGGATTTTTCAATTGGTATCTTTTGGGAGATACCAGAGGGGGCTTTCTTTGATTTGGATTTTGAAATAATAGTAGGTTTGGCATCTTTGGTAGGTAACTATTTGGTCATTGTCACAGTTGCCATGGCTACTCCTGAACTCAAAGAAATTATGGAGGTTGGAATAGTTGTAGGGATGGATGAACTTACCTCACTTACCTGAGGTGCTTGCATTACATGAAAGTAGAACATTGGCACATCCTTGTGATGATAGGCCTTGTTCAAATCTGCAATAAGCCTTCTCTCTTGAACCCAACAATCCAGTTTGTTGTTTGGGTTCTCAAGCACAATCTCTTCACAAAGTTGGTTAGCTAATAACATAAGAAATCTAGCATAATACACATTTTTACCTCTTTTATTTAACTCTCCTAATTTAAAACCTAACTCAAACAAGACATGATCACTGAAATTATAAAATTTATCTGTAACTAGCATGTTAAGCATGGAAATATTCACTGAATCAAAATTACTGATTTTTCCTGAGAAAACCTTTGTAACTATATCACACAAGAAACTCCACTCTTTCCTAAGACCCATTCTCCTAATATCACTCAGTTTAGAAGTAGAAAGTGCATAGTGCATGGAATTGAGCATATTGACTATATCAGTGTCAGTGTGTGGTGAAGTCACATTGTTATCAGGAATTTTGAAACATGCTTTTATTACATCACTATTTATACAGAATTCTTTACCTTTGATGGTTAGAGTGATGGTCTTATCTGTAGAGTTATAGGTAGCAGTGGTCCACATCTCTTCAACAACTTCACAGAAGATTTTGGGTGATTCCAGCATGGCATAATTGAGCTTGCAATTCTTCACAAAGTCCATCATCTTGTGATAGTCATCCGATTGCTGAATACCCTTGTTCACTAATGCAGTGAAGTTCTTCTTCTCATAAATGAACCCAATTTGAGACATAATCTTTACAACAGGTGCCATTGTTAGAGAATAAGAGCTTGAAGAGAAAGAGAGTAAGTGCTTTGAGAGAGAATGAAATTAGAGCAGTTGAATTGAGAATGATAAAATAAAAGCAATTGCAATGAAATAAGCTTTTATACTATCTCAAAAATAACTGATAAAAATAATAAATTAAAATAAAGTGACCAATAGAAATTGCCTAAAGTAGCCGTTAAAAAAAACTGTAAAAATTCCACCCATTATTCGTCGTGTTATGCTTACAAACTGTAAGTATACTCGATGGATAATGTACAGGGAATTAACGGCTGAGATTAAGACAATTCGACGGATGAGGATAAACTGTTATCCATCGAGACATAAAATATTCCAGAAATGTAATTGATTTTTATTAGCAAATTGTATTTCGACGGATGACCAAACTCGATGGATAAGGGTCATCCGTCGATATGTAAATTTTGACTTAGCCAAAATTTCATCCAAGACTGAAAAATCAATTAAATTTTTGGCTGCATTCCAATTTGCAAATTAACTCAGATAGATTTAAGAGTAATTAAGCATACCTAAGTCACTTACCAACCTTGAAAAGGTGGATTCATCCAGTGGCTTGGTAAAGATATCTGCAAGCTGCTTCTCACTGGGAACAAAATGTAGTTCCACAGTACCATTCATTACATGTTCCCTTATGAAATGGTACTTGATATCTATGTGCTTTGTCCTTGAATGTTGTACTGGATTTTCAGTGATGGCAATTGCACTTGTGTTATCACAGAAAATAAGAATCCACTCAACTTGTAAACCATAGTCTAGCAATTGATTTCTCATCCATAAAATCTGTGCACAACAACTGCCATCAGCATTATATTCAGCTTCAGCTGTAGAAGTAGAAACTGAATTTTTCTTTTTACTGAACCAGGACACAAGCTTGTTTCCTAGAAATTGACAGGTTCCTGTTGTACTTTTTCTATCAATTCTACAACCTGCATAATCTACATCTGAATAACCAGTTAGATCAAAACCAGAATCTCTAGGGTACCAAATGCCAAGGTTTGGTGTTCCCTTGAGATATCTGAAAATTCTCTTAATAGCTATTAAGTGAAATTCTCTAGGATCAGCCTAAAATCTAGCACATAAACATGTAGCAAACATTATATCTGGCCTACCAGCTGTTAAGTACAGAAGTGAGCCAACCGTGCCTCTATAACTTGAAATATCCACAGACTTTTCAGTAGTGTTTAATTCAAGCTTAGTTGCAGTGGCCATGAGAGTTTTTGCAGATGTGCAATCCATTAGATCAAACTTCTTTAAAAGATCAAAAATATATTTAGTTTGACTAATGAATATTCCATCACTAACTTGCTTAACTTGTAAGCCAAGAAAGTAAGTTAGTTCTCCCATCATACTCATTGTATACTTACTTTGCATCAATTTGGCAAACTTTTTGCAAAGTTTCTCATCTGTAGAGCCAAAAATAATATCATCTACATAAATTTGAACAAGTATACTAGAGCCATTAACATTTCTGAAAAAATAAAGTTTTATCTACAGTACCTCTTGTGAAGTGATTTTCCAAAAGGAACTTCGATAAAGTGTCATACCAGGCTCTAGGTGCTTGCTTCAGTCCATAAAGTGCTTTCAAAAGATAATAGACATGTTCTGGAAAATTTGGATCTTCAAAACCAGGAGGTTGACTGACATAAACTTCTTCCTCCAAATCTCCATTCAGAAAGGCACTTTTGACATCCATTTGATAGACTTTGAAATTGGCATGGGCTGCATAGGCTAAGAAGATTCTGATGGCTTCAAGTCTTGCAACAGGAGCAAATATTTCATCAAAATCTATTCCTTCTTGCTGACAATAGCCCTTAGCAACCAATCTAGCTTTGTTCCTAACAACTATGCCATTTTCATCCATCTTGTTTCTGAATACCCACTTGGTGTCTATTTGATTCTTTCCTTTAGGCTTGGGCACCAGCTTCCATACATTATTCCTTTCAAATTGGTTTAGCTCCTCATGCATAGCTAAAATCTAATCAGGATCCAACAAAGCTTCTTCTACCTTCTTTGGTTCTTCCTTAGAAAGAAAGATGTTGTATAGACATTCTTCCTGAGTTGCTCTTCTTGTTTGAACTTTAGAAGAAACATCACCAATAATAAGCTCAAAGGGGTGATCTTTTGTCCATTTCCTTTGTTGAGGTAGATTAGCTCTAGAAGAAACCTCATTGTTGTCTTGATGTGTGATTGAGTTTTAATTGTTAGAAACTCCCCCTGAGTTTGTGGATCTTTGATTTAAGAAAGGGGAACTTCCTATAGGTGATCTATCTTGACTTCCTGCTCCTTTTGATAACCCGACGGATGGTGAATTTTGAGTACCGACGGATGAAGCTGGTTGTCTCCCGACGGATAGCGCAGATTGCCTTCCGACGAATGAAGCATTATGCAACTCGACAGATGCTGAGTTTTGTGCTTTCTTGGTGGTAGATTTATCTGCATTATCTTGAGATAAATTCTCTTGATCACTTTCATCATCACTGTCATCACTAACCATCTCCACATTATCAAATTTGAGGCTCTCATGGTAATCTCCATCTGTTAGTCCTTCAATCTTTTTATCATCAAACACAACATGTATTGATTCCACAACAATGTTGGTTCTTAGATTGTAGACTCTATATGCTTTACCAACAACATATCCAACAAAAATTCCTTCATCCGCTTTAGCATCAAACTTCCCATTTTGATCAGTTTGATTTCTCAGAATATAGTATTTACAGCCAAAGACATGAAGAAAGTTTAGAGTTGGCTTCTTATTCTTGAACAATTGATAGGGAGTCATGCATCTTGCTTGATTAACTAGAGAAATATTCTGAGTGTAACATGTAGTATTTACAGCTTCAGCCCAGAAATATGGTGGTAACTTAGATTTTTCAAGCATTGTCCTTGCAGCTTCAATAAGTGATATATTCTTCCTTTCCACTACTCCATTCTATTTTGGAGTCCTTGCTGCTGAAAACTCATACAGAATCCCATTTTCCTCACAGAATGCTCTCATGACAGAATTCTTGAACTCAGTTTTATTGTCACTTCTGATTCTTCTAACCTTGAAATCAGGATGATTATTGACTTGCCTTATGTGATTGATGATGATTTCACTAGCCTCATCTTTAGACTTTAGGAAATATATCCAAGAGAACTTTGAGAAATCATCTAAAATTACTAGGAAAAATCTTTTCCTTGAGATGGACAATACATTGACTGGTCCAAACAAATCCATGTAAAGCAGTTGCAAAGGCTCTTCAATTATTGAATCAAGTTTCTTCCTGAATGATGCTTTAATCTGCTTCCCTTTTTGGCAGGCATCATACAGTCCATCCTTAGAAAACTCCACTAGAGGAATGCCTCTGACCAGTTCTTTCTTTACTAGTTGATTCATGGTCTTGAAGTTTAAATGGGATAGCTTCTTGTGCCATAGCCAACTTTCATCCTGACTTGCTTTACTGAGAAGACAAGTTACAGATTCTGCATTAGATGAGTTGAAATCAGCAAGGTACATATTTCCTTTTCTCATACCAGTGAGAACCACTTTGTTGCTACTTTTATTAGTCACAACACAGGCTTCTGAGTTGAAGGTTACTGAATTGCCTTTATCACAAAGCTAGCTGATACTCAACAGATTGTGTTTGAGACCTTCCACTAAAGCAACCTCCTCAATGATGACATTGTCCTTTGAAATTAAGCCATATCCCACAGTATAACCCTTGCTGTCATCTCCAAAAGTAATACTTGGGCCAGCTCTCTCCTTAAACTCTGTGAGCAGGGTAGAATCACCATTCATGTGTCTTGAACAACCACTATCCAAGTACCAAAGATTCTTTTTGTTTCCCTGCACACATCAAAATCAAATCAAGTTGATTTTGGTACCTAAGTTTCCTTGGGTCCTGCCTTGTTAGCTTTCTTTTTCTATTTCTTAGGCTTTATCTCATTTGACTTAGGAATTTCAGATTCATCCTTAGTCATTTGAGTTGGGCCTTTGAAACCATTCATTACAACAGAATTGTCATGCATATTATGACTAACAGGAAATGGCATGTTATGTGTAAACATTTTATTCCAGTAAGGCATGCTAAATGGCATTTGTGGTATACTATATGTAGCATAATAATGATTAGGTGTAAATGGCATATTAGCAAACTGTGCATTCATGTTCTGTGTAGACATAGCATTAATAGGCATGGGAGGCATGGCATTCATGTTAGGAAATTGTGGTTGCACAGACATGGAAGTAGGCATGGCAGATTTGCAATTAATAGACAGATGATTTACACTACCACACATGACACAGATTTTTCTAGGAGCATATTTATCAGGTGTGTAGTTATTGTGTTTGTTAATCCCTACTTTACCATTCCTATTGTTTTTCTTTTTAGTCTCTATTCTTACCTCAATCTTTTCAAGTCTGTCACTTAACTGTTTGACAGTCATGTGACCAACATTAGCCTTTTTCCCTTTCTTAACTTGACTCGACTCTCCTGAAACAAAGTTCTTGGAAATAGACCTATACTTCTCATTCAGCTTAACTAGTTTGGCTTTACTGATGGGCTTGCTCACAGCCGACGGATGATGATTTTCATCATTCGACGGATAACACTTTTTGTTATCCGACGGATGATCCTCATCATCCGTCGAGTCTACATCTGTTAGCAGTCCATCTACCAAGTTAGGTTCTAGTTTCTCTTTGTTCTTTTTTCCAGGCTTCATCACAGAAGGACTCGATTCCCTGAACTTTGGTGATTTGAGCATGGACATCCCTTGATGTTTTCCATGCCTTAATCAACTCTTGTTCACGCTCGAGCTACTTCTTCAAAATTTCTTCCTTTTTCAAGGACTCGGTTAATTCCTCCTTGGCAATCTTACACTCAATTTTTAATTTCTCAAAATCAATAAACTGAGACTCAAGCACATTATTCCTCTCACTCAAAAACAAATTTTTTTCTTTGATTTTACCATTTTCGTTAGTAAGAGACTTAAGTGTAACACGCAAATGATATAACTCTGTAGACATGTCATTAATGGAATCATTACACTCAGCTTTAGATAAATGTGCAAGGTTTGTAGTAATTATCTGATTGCTTGAGGAACTTGTTTCTGTCTCATCAGACTTGGGCATTAGGACCATCTGCTGACATCTTCATCTTCATCCAGACCATCTGCTGCCCAGTCATTTTTTTGTGTAATAAAAGCCCTTTCCTTTTTCTTGAGTAGATCAAAGTATTTTTTCTTATAATCCACAGACTCAAACTTTTTCTTACTGGAATCTGACTTCCTACACTCACTGGAAAAGTGCCCTGCCAAGCCACATTTGAAACATTTGAATTTTGATTTATCCACCATGTTTCTATTTGGCTTGGCTGCTCCAAAGTTCTTCTTGAACTTGAGCTTGGCAAATCTCCTGGAAAGAAAAGCTAGGTGCTCATCAATGTCCTCCATGTCATCTTGGCTCAATGAATCTTTACTTTCTACTGCAAGCCCCTTACCCTTGTTCTCACAGACCCTTGAAGTCGATTCGACAGCTTCCATCTTCACTTCCTTCTCCTTTTCCAACTCGGCAACTAGTGCAGTGGACCCTCCTTTCTTCTTTTCTCCCTCCATCCTTTCATCCTGCTCTATTTCAAGCTCATAGGTTTTCAGGATGCCATACAGTCTCTCCAAAGTAAACTCCTTATAATCTTGTGAGTTTCTTAATGAGACTGTCATTGGCTTCCATTCCTTTGGAAGAGATCTAAGGAATTTCATATTGGAATCTTTAGTTTGATAGACCCTTCCATGCAACTTTAGAGCATTTAGTAGTTTCTGAAACCTACTAAAGATGTCAGTGAGAGACTCACTTTCCTCATTATGGAAATGCTCATATTGCTGAATCAGGAGCTGCATCTTGTTTTCTCTAACTTGCTCAGTGCCATCACAGATGATCTGTATTGTATCCCAAACTTCCTTGGCAGTTTTGCAGTTGATAATGTTGTCAAACATATCTCCATCAACTCTATTAAACCGGATATTCATGGCCTTTTTATCCTTCCTGACTTGTTCAATGTCAGGATCAGACCATTCATGCCTTGGCTTGGGGACAGATGGCTCGTTTCCTGTTACAGCTCTCACTGGAACATGAGGACCTCTTTCTATGCAGTCCACATAGCCCTCATCTTGAGAAAGCATATAAAGATGCATCTTTACCTTCCAACGATGGTAATTATCTTTATCCAGAAAAGGAATCTTGACTCTAACATCTTTCTTGTTCATCTTGCTGAATTGTTTTGATCTTTAAACTCTTTGTAAGTTAAGAGCTTGCTTTGATACCAATTGTTAGTCCCTAAACAATATGACAAGAATTACAGAAGGGGGGTTGAATGGAATTCTTGAAACTTTTTCTTGAAATAAAATGTTCTAACTCAAATATAAATATAAGTGTATTGATTAGCACAATGCGGAATAAAACTTAAGTGAATCAAAATACAAGTAATTAAAAACAAGAGTCTTTAAAAACTTTATGGTGGATTTGAATGATTCCACCAAAGATATATATTATATATCGAGAGAACCCTGTGTGCAAGAATGCTCACAGCTGCTTACAAATATTGAACTGCTGAGAATACAGAGAAATGCTAAGAATTCTACTTACAAATATTTCTCTTGTTGTTTTTTAGATATGTTTCTATTTGCTACTTCTTGGTTTATATATCACCAAGATTACAAAGTAATAAGACAAGATAATAAAACAAAAACTATCTAATCTATTACAATGCTACTTCATTACTCTATTCCAGCATCTTTGAATATCTTCATAATAGTATGGAAATGACAATGCTTCTTTATTCTCGAAAACCTAGTTGAATAGGCTACCACATTCCATTTGCATCCTGTTACGACCGGTATCTTCGTGTAATATTATTTGTGGATTTGGTATAATATTAAAGCCGAATGAAAATATATTCAATGATTGTACGTTTGTGTGAGTGAAAATTTCTGCATTATAAATTTGCTTTATGTAGTATATGATTTTTCAAAGCAAGAGTTTATTTAATTTCTTTATTTTTGATTTATAAGGAATATTCTAAGCCTTTGAAAAATTTTCTTTTGAAAGGTATTTTGTTCACAAATTTTGAAAATGATTTTATAAAGTCTCTAAAAATCCAAGTTATTTTATGGTATAAATTTTATAATTTTTGAACTTGTATTTTATTTTATAAAAATAAATCATTATAAATTTTAGTTGTCATATTTAGCAAATTACAAGAAAGCCCTTGCACGCAAACCACCCTCTCATTCTTTTCAAGGACAAAGAGGACAATTTCAACCCCACTAACTCTTATTTCTCTAGCCAATTTCCTTCTTTACCCTTGCATGCAAAATGTACCAAGTATAAGTGGAGGGATAGACTTGTCAATTCTCCTTTCCACTCAAATTTTGTCAAATCAAATACCATAAAAATAAGCAAATGTCATGATCATTCTCATACTCCACCCACACCTCACTCTCTCCTCCCTCCCTTCTCCCTCCTCTCGGCTCTCCCCCTCACTCTCGGTTAAAAGCCGAAACCCCCCTCCCCATTTTTTTTTCTTCAATCCTCAACTAAGCTTCCACTCTTTACACAAGTAAATGTTACTTCCCATACCATGATCACTCATATTTCAAAGAGTTTTGAGTAGAAAGTTTAAGTTTAAAGGTTGCATGTAAAAGTTTTAGTGAAACTCAAAATACAACCTTGATTCTTGTGAGTTTAGGGTTGTTTTTCAGAGGACTACAAGGAATGGATAAGTGCCAAGTCTTGAGAAGGAAACTCTTAATGATTAAATGGCCATTCCCATCCATTTCATTCGGCCTTGACCATATGGGAGCCGAATGAATGGTCCTTGAGATCATTCTTGTTGTTTTGCTCAAATTTTGCATGTTTATGTGATAATGACTTGAATTTTGTGGTGAAAATTTGATAAAACTCCTTGCATGCTAAGTGATCATCTAGGTATAGCTTATGCTAGGCTTGCATGTCAATTTTATGGTACAATATATGTAGAAAATGTGTTGTTTTGGTTTGCAAAACCCGAGGACATGCATGCATGTGGATTTCTATTAGAATGTTGTAAGATTTTGATCATTTGGAAAGATTTTGTTAGTGAGCCTTAATTTCAGTAGGAATAATGTGTTAATATTGATTTATGCTTCTTGTTGCACGGTAATAATTCATGGTTATCTTTTATAAAATGCATATCTTGTGGTTTCAAAAACTTAATGATTGGTGAGTTGAGAAATGTGATCTCTTTTGTTTTGCCATAATTGTACCTTAGGTAAGGATGATCTCACCCAAGGTTATTTTGAGAATAAGGGAGTTAATTCAGTAGAATACCATGTATAAGTCTTGGTTTAAGTATTGAGTTGTTGTTAGTTGAGTTTGTCAACTCAAAACCTTGGAAAATGAGAGTTATAGTTTCTGCAGAAAATCAGTTTAGTACCCTGAGGTTTAGAGTGAGTTTTGACCATGTCATTGTTGTGCACTTTGAGACCCAAGCTACCAGAAGTTATTATTGGGAGTATATAAAAGGTTTTAGGAGTTGGTTGGAGGTTTGCATGTCTTTTGGTTAGGTGCACAAGTAGAATAACAAAATCTGTCCAACAGGGGACAGTTTTGTTGCAACTTAGAAATAGGAAGATTTGACCATGTCATGGGTAGGCCCTCATTAGGCCCTATTGGGCCTTAGTTAGAGGGAGTGTCAGAGAAGTTTTTCCAACCATAGTTTATAGGATATGAGTTAGAACCATGTGTCACAAGTTAATTCAAGTCAGGGCGTTTTCTGCCCAGAAAAACAGGGGAACCTTGGACTTTTAGCTTAGGCCCAAGAAGGCCCAAGCCAGGCCCTTGAGCCACATCAAGTTTGTGAGATGCCCTTAGGTCATGAGAGTCTTGTGTAAAAGTTTGAAGGAATACTTGTAGTTTAAGAGTGGCTAATGCACTCAAGAAACCATAGTTGTCATCCTGAAATTTGCACCAGTGAGCGCTTTCACTTATCACATAGTTTTAGAACACTTAGAGGTGAGTATTAGGTCGACCACCATAGTTGTAAGATGGTATAAGGTCAGTAGAGCTAAAGGCACAAGTGAGGGTCAATAGGTTTTGGATAATTTAGGAAAGGCACATCGAGTTAGGAAGCCAAAATTAGAAGACCTTGTCTAGTTTAGCGACCAAGTGACTTAAGTGGTGAGTCGAGATTATCCAAGCCTAGTGTTGCATTATGGTATATATGGTGTTATATGGTGTTAATATATGATATGTGAATATGTGGCTATGTGTGTACTTTTGTAATTTAAAAGTGAATATAAAATTAAGTGTGTATAGGCCTAAGTGCCATCCGTGTTTAATTTCAAGTTGTAAATAGGTTAAGATGGTAAGAATATATTATAATGAGGATTATTATTATTATGTAGGATCTCGAGACGAGGGAAAACTTGCCATAAAGGTCGAGTGAAGCTCCATTTGCTCCTACCAGTCAGACCAGACCAGCCTTTCTCAAGGCAAGTGATTCAACTTGACCTTCGTATTTACTACTAATAGTTCATACATTGCTAAAACTATCCTGTCTCATTTGATATATTAAATCAAGCGTACCTTATGTTTATCTTTGAATTATATAGAGATGCCATGAACCCTCGAGTACATATTGCAAGTAGTTCAAAAGTCTTTTCATGATAGTTGAATGCCATTATAAAATAAAGAGTTGTTATAATACTTGATTGATCCTCTTGATTAACATGCTAATGATTCCTAAGTATTAATATCTCACCCTGAAACTTAAACCCCTATAGAACCTTACCTTGAACTCTGATAGTCAGATACTTACCAACGTGATTCTTCATTGATTGATACCCTCTTTCGTATCCTAAAGCTTGACAATTCTGATATATCCTGAGTTAAAGATCACTTCTGCATACCCTAACACCCTTAGTATTCATAAAGCCTACCTTCTTGATGATCCAGCACCTGAACCTTGATGAGAAACCATTGTTTAAAGCCCAATTTGGCATTACCCTTTTATAATATCCAATAGCCTCACTGAATTCCCTTGTCTAAATCTTTGAGATATGAAAACAATTTAGTTACTTTAATAGAGTATAGTTTTGTGAATCATGGCCCTGAGATTTAGTACCATATTTCCCGTGTTTCGAGTTGATCTATATTCCCTTAATAAAAATGTTTACTGTTAAAAGAGATTTTGTTATAATTCGGCATCAGTTTTTGAAATAAATAAAATGTGGGTTTTTAGTCCCAAAGGGGGATAAATGTTTTCCTTGAATAGTGGATCTGGACTGAGATGCGAGTCCTTTCCACACTTATATTAGGCTTAAAAGTTGCCTAGGGATTCCCGTTAATGTATTAGAACCCAGCGAGGTTCGGGATTACTTCGCGGCTGATCACTGGCTGTAATCCGTAGCATCATAAAATGATTTTGATTAAGACATGATTTTAAAATTATTTTGATACAAGCAAAATGATGCAATCTCACACAGTTTTATCTCTCGTTGCCATTGGTTATGTCTTTCCATTGTCATTCTTTAATGTATATCTCGATTTATGTTTTGTGTCGTACTGTTAGCACTTATTGAGCATTTGGCTCACTCCTTGCTTTACCCTGATATTACAGCTAGCAGCTTTGGTTAGATTCAAGCAGACTGCCAGTAAGACCTGTGATGCTGATGCTTATGTTCGAGCTGAGGTAGAATAAGTGATAGTAGTTTGTGTGAGGACTCGGTATTCAATAATCAGATGTAATTGTTGGTAGTGTTGGGCTGTTCCAAACCATAAACTGTAAGATCTTGGATTTGGTTGTGTTATCTCTTTTAAAATTTTGTAATAGCTATATTTAATTTGCGGTTTAAGTTGGGGGCGTGACAGGTTTTGGTATCAGAGCTACGGTTTAGAGTCCCTGGATAGCCCAAATAGGTTATAGGATATATGTGTAGGTTATAGATAATATGCGAGAGAGTAGGTTAAGTAAATTATTATTAATACTCCTCTTATTGGTTTTCAGCAAAGGGCGCATTCCTCGTCATCCTCTGGGTCGGATGACACTATTGCTTTCTCCGTGTATGCTGAGTTGAGGCGCGAGTTCGATATGCTTCAGGGCAAGTACGACCGACTGATAGACCGACTGAAGAACGTGTATCCGGACAGCCGAAACTACGAAAGGAAGCCCAAGGAGCAGATGACTGCGAGACTTGAGACCTTGGTTCAGTACGTCAACACTAAGCTTGAGGAGATGCCAGCGCACCGGGACCGTACCAGCCAGTATATCATTCAGATGGTGGCGGATGAGCTCCAGAGCATTGTGAAGACACTTCGGTAGGAAAAGACTACCAAGCCCCGTTCAGATGGAGTGGAGCCTTAGTTCATTCCATTTACCTTTCATGTTGTTGTACTATCAGACTCTATGGAATCCCCAGTTGTTTCCGTTATTTCCTTTAAATAAGCCTGTTATTCCTAGAATCAGACTTTGTCCCAATCCTATGTATTGTGACCTTTAAAATTTCAATAATTATGTGCTATTGTTCCATTTGCTCTCAACTGTTATTTTACGTTTCTATCATCATATCTGCTTAATTTGGAAACTTGTCCCCATATGTAAATGAGAATGCCATGCGATACCCTCGAATCATTTTATCATTCATATCTATTTTGACACAACTCTTATTTCAGGATCATGCCTCCCAAAAAGAAGAACCCAACAACCACATCCACCACAGACCCAAACATTCTTCGATTACTGGAAACTTTGCAACAGCAAACCAATGCTATAGCTCAAAAACAACTAACTCTTCAACAACGAATTGAAAACCAAGATAACCGTGAGCCACACCAACCACCTGAACCACCAGTACCACCTAGACAAATTGTCACTTTCAAGGCTTTTCAGAATGTGAATCCACCTGCATTTCATGATACCACTGATCCAGTGATAGCTAACACATGGATCAAGGAGATGGAAAGGGCTTTTGAGTTGGTACAGTTAGGAGATGATCAGAAGGCGCCGTATGCTACTTACTTCTTGAAGGGAGAAGTCATCTATTGGTGGGAATCAGTAAAAGCTATGGAAGTCACTCAACAGGTTTCTTGGGAGAGATTTAAGAAGTTATTTCTGGACAAGTATTACCCTAAGTACATGCAGAATCAGATGGAGCTAAAATTTCTTGAGTTGAAGCAAGGGAACATGACGGTATTGGAGTATGAGAAGAAGTTCACTGAGTTGTCAAGATTTGTGACAAAGTATACCAGCACTGAGGAAGAAAAAGCAAAGAAATTTCAGCAAGGATTGGAGCCTTGGATCAGAGATAGGGTGGCTATATTTGAGCTTGAAACTTATGCAGGAGTAGTACAGAAAGCTGCTCTGATTGAGAATAATGGGATGCAGTCAAGGAAAGAGAGGGATAACAAGAAAAAGAAGGTTCCATTTTATGGAGAAAAGTCTAAAGCAGGAAGTTCACAAGATCGGAATGTAAAGAGGATTGGTTTCCAGAAGGGCAGAAATTTTCAAAAGAAAGGAAATTTGGGTAAAAGGAAAGAATCGGAAGGGAACAATCAGGCAAGCCAAGGGCAAGTTGGAGAAAATAGGTTCCAGAGGCCAGAATGCAAGCACTGCGGAAGAAGGCACCCCGGAGTGTGTAATAAGCTGAGCATGACATGCTACAGGTGCAATCAGAAGGGATATTTGGCGAATGAGTGCAAGATGCCGAAGCCAAGAGTTACGTGCTACAAGTGTGGGAAGACTGGACACATAGCTAGGGAGTGCAAGGCAACCAGACCAGTCAAAGCTCTGATGAATGTGGCAAGTACTAGTGCAAGCGTGCTAGCCAAGGTATTGACATTAACTCCACCACCCACACCAACCCCGCAAGCAACAGCAAGGACATTTGATTTAAAGATGAAGGATGCTGTACAGAATTCGGAGGTGATAGCAGGTACACTTTTACTCAATAATGTCAAAGCTAAAGTATTGATTGATTCGGGAGCAACAAGATCTTTCATATCAGAATCTTTTGTTGATAAGCTTCAATGTGAGAAAATGATTATGAGTGAGGTAGTAAATGTGGTAATTGCGAACCAAGAGAAGATTCCTGTGAATCAATTTTGTCCAAAGTGTGAGATTGATATTTCGGGGTATAAGTTTTCAGCCGACTTGATACTCTTCAAGTTGGGAGAGTTTGATATAATTTTAGGAATGGATTGGTTAGGAGAGAATAGCGCTCAGATTAATTGTAAGACCAAGAGAGTGTATTTAAAGACGAAGAGTGGAGAGAAGGTAGTATTTAAGGGGCAGAGGCAAGAGCAACTATTTCTTACAATTGTTCAGGCTAAGAAGCTACTTAGAAAAGGTTGTGAGTCGTTCCTAGCTTATGTAGTGGATTCGGAAAAAGGCAGCCCCAGCATGGAAGATATCCCTGTAGTTAACGAGTTCCCGGATGTGATTCCCGATGAACTACCAGGCTTACCACCAGATCGACAAATCGAGTTCGAGATCAATCTTGCTCCAGGAACGGAACCAGTTTTAAAGGCCCCATATAGGATGGCACCAGCAGAAATGAAAAAGTTGGCGAGCCAGCTACAAGAATTGTTAGATAAGGGAGTGATACGACCAAGTACGTCGCCATGGGGAGCACCTGTTCTGTTTGTAAAGAAGAAAGATGGGAGTATGCGTCTATGCATAGATTACCGGGAGTTGAATAAGGTGACGATCAAGAACCGCTACCCGCTACCAAGGATAGATGACCTTTTTGATCAGTTGAAGGGAGCAAAATGCTTTTCGAAGATTGATTTGAGATCAGGATACCATCAATTAAAGATCAAAGAAGAAGATGTTTCCAAGACCGCATTCAGGACCAGATATGGGCATTATGAATTTCTAGTAATGTCGTTTGGATTGACCAACGCTCCGGCCGCATTTATGGATCTGATGAATCGGGTATTTAAGAAGTATTTGGACAAATTTGTCGTGGTATTTATTGATGACATCCTTATTTATTCTAAGTCGGAAGAAGAACATAAGCAGCACCTCTGGATAGCATTGGAGATACTCCGACAAGAGAAGTTGTATGCCAAGTTTACCAAATGTGAGTTTTGGTTAAAGGAAGTTCAATTTTTGGGGCATGTCATTGGAAATGAGGGAGTTAAAGTGGATCCGGCAAAGATTGAGGCAGTTATGAGGTGGGAGAGGCCAAAGACTCCTACGGAAGTGCGAAGTTTTCTAGGATTGGCCGGATACTATAGAAGATTCGTCAAGGATTTCTTGAAGATCGCCACGCCATTGACCAAGTTACCAGAAAGAATCAAAAGTTTGAATGGAGTGCAGAATGTGAAGATAGCTTTCAAGAGTTGAAGCAGAAGTTGGTAACAGCTCCGGTGTTGGTACTTCCAGATGATCAAGGGAACTTTTTAATATTCAGCGACGCTTCACATAAGGGTTTGGGTTGTGTGTTGATGCAACACAGTAAAGTGACAGTTGAAACCGCGTGAGTTAAATACCCGACGCATGACTTGGAACTAGCCACCATAATGTTCGCACTTAAGATTTGGAGACATTACCTCTACGGAGAGAAGTGTGAAATCTACACGGATCACAAGAGTTTAAAGTACATTTTTACTCAGAAAGAGCTCAATATGAGGCAGAGGAAATGGCTGGAATTGATCAAGGACTATGACTGTTCGATAAATTACCATCCTGGAAAGGCGAATGTAGTGGCCGATGCTCTGAGTAGGAAGGAGAGACTAAATATGATGATAACATCAAAAGAGTTATCTAAAGAAATCGAAAGATTGGAATTGGAACTTTGTGCTTATGGAAAAGTCGAGGAAGTTTGTCGTGCAATGACCTTTCAGCCAACACTAGTGGAAAGGATAAAAAAGTGTCAAGAAGAAGTAATGGAGAAAGAGAAGAATCAGTTATCTGGACAGGAGATTAATACTCAAAGGGATGAGCAAGGGATACTAAGCTTTTCATCCAGAATATGGATTCCTCATGTACTTGAATTAAAGAATGAGATCCTCCATGAAGCCCACAATTCAAAATTTTCAATCCACCCGGGAAGCACCAAGATGTATCGAGACTTAAAGAAAAAATTTTGGTGGCCAAATATGAAGCGAGACGTGGCAGAATGGGTTGCGAAGTGTTATACTTGTCAGAAAGTAAAGGCAGAACATCAACGACCAAGCGGATTAATTCAGCCCCTGAAGATTCCAGAATCGAAATGGGAAAATATCGCTATGGACTTTATAGTAGGACTACCGCGAACGAAATCCGGACATGACGCAATATGGGTTATAATTGATCATCTTACGAAGTCGTCGCATTTCCTTCCAATAAATGAGAAGTCGTCACTGGACAAGTTGGTTCATCTGTATGTGCGCGAAATCGTACTAAGGCATGGAGTACCTGTGTCAATAGTTTCAGACAGAGATCCCCGATTTAACTCGAGATTCTGGAAGCAGTTTCAGGAATGTCTTGGCATGAAGTTGAATATGAGCACCACATACCACCCGCAGACTGATGGCCAGAGTGAAAGGACAATTCAAACAATTGAAGACATGTTGCGCAGTTGTGCAATCGATTTTGCAGGAAGTTGGGACGACCACTTTCCGTTGATTGAATTCTCTTATAACAACAGCTATCATTCCAGTATCGGCATGCCACCATACGAAGCTTTGTACGGGCGAAAATGTAGATCACCAACAAGTTGGGATGAAGTAGGAGAAGGAAGAATTCTCAGCTCAGAATTGGTACAAAAGTTGCATGACTCGGTCAAGTTAATTCAGAAAAGGTTGCTTGCTGCTCAAGATAGACAGAGGAAGTATGCGGATCCAGCACGTAAGGATGTTCAATTCCGAATTGGCGAAGCTGTGTTGTTGAAGGTGTCACCTAGAAAAGGGTTGATGAGATTTGGCAAGAAAGGGAAGTTAGCACCTAGATACATAGGTCCTTTTGAGATTTTGAGTCAAGTAGGAAAGGTGGCCTACGAGTTGGCCTTACCACCTCAATATCAGCATGTGCATAATGTGTTCCATGTGTCGTTGCTTAAGAAGTACAATCCTGACGCTAGCCATATGATAGAATATGAACCTGTAGAAATTCAGGCAGACCTGTCATTTGTGGAGCAACCGGTTAAAATACTCGACTGGCAAGTAAAGAGTCTTAGGAATAAGTCGGTAAAGGTAGTGAAAGTGCTTTGGAGGAACCCTAAGGTCGAAGAATCGACTTGGGAGTTAGAGTCTGATATGCGTTCCCGGTATCCTCATCTGTTCTCTTAGATTCTGGGGACAGAATCCCTTAAGGGAGAGAGGATGTTATGACTGGTATCTTCGTGTAATATTATTTGTGGATTTGGTATAATATTAAAGCCGAATGAAAATATATTCAATGATTGTACATTTGTGTGAGTGAAAACTTCTGCATTATAAATTTGCTTTATATAGTATATGATTTTTCAAAGCAAGAGTTTATTTAATTTCTTTATTTTTGATTTATAAGGAATATTCTAAGCCTTGGAAAAATTTTATTTTGAAAGGTATTTTGTTCACAAATTTTGAAAATGATTTTATAAAGTCTCTAAAAATCCAAGTTATTTTATGGTATAAATTTTATAATTTTTGAACTTGTATATTATTTTATAAAAATAAATCATTATAAATTTTAGTTATCATATTTAGCAAATTACAAGAAAGCCCTTGCACGCAAACCACCCTCTCATTCTTTTCAAGGACAAAGAGGACAATTCCAACCCCACTAACTCTTATTTCTCTAGCCAATTTCCTTCTTTACCCTTGCATGCAAAATGCACCAAGTATAAGTGGAGGGATAGACTTGTCAATTCTCCTTTCCACTCAAATTTTGTCAAATCAAATACCATAAAAACAAGTAAATGTCATGATCATTCTCATACTCCACCCACACCTCACTCTCTCCTCCCTCCCTTCTCCATCCTCTCGGCTCTCCCCCTCACTCTCGGCTAAAAGCCGAAACCCCCCTCCCCATTTTTTTTTCTTCAATCCTCAACTAAGATTCCACTCTTTACACAAGTAAATGTTACTTCCCATACCATGATCACTCATATTTCAAAGAGTTTTGAGTAGAAAGTTTAAGTTTAAAGGTTGCATGTAAAAGTTTTAGTGAAACTCAAAATACAACCTTGATTCTTGTGAGTTTAGGGTTGTTTTTGAGAGGACTACAAGGAATGGATAAGTGCCAAGTCTTGAGAAGGAAACTCTTGATGATTAAATGGCCATTCCCATCCATTTCATTCGGCCATGACCATATAGGAGCCGAATGAATGGTCCTTGAGATCATTCTTGTTGTTTTGCTCAAATTTTGCATATTTATGTGATAATGACTTGAATTTTGTGGTGAAAATTTGATAAAACTCCTTGCATGCTAAGTGATCATCTAGGTATAGCTTATTCTAGGCTTGCATGTCAATTTTATGGTAGAATATATGTAGAAAATGTGTTGTTTTGGTTTGCAAAACCCGAGGACATGCATGCATGTGGATTTCTATTAGAATGTTGTAAGATTTTGATCATTTGGAAAGATTTTTTAGTGAGCCTTAATTTCAGTAGGAATAATATGTTAATATTGATTTATGCTTCTTGTTGCATGGTAATAATTCGTGGTTATCTTTTATAAAATGCATATCTTGTGGTTTCAAAAACTTAATGATTGGTGAGTTGAGAAATGTGATCTCTTTTGTTTTGCCATAATTGTACCTTAGGTAAGGATGATCTCAACCAAGGTTATTTTGAGAATAAGGGAGTTAATTCAGTAGAATACCATGTATAAGTCTTGGTTTAAGTATTGAGTTGTTGTTAGTTGAGTTTGTCAAGTCAAAACCTTAGAAAATGAGAGTTATAGTTTCTGCAGAAAATCATTTTAGTACCCTGAGGTTTAGAGTGAGTTTTGACCATATCATTGATGTGCACTTTGAGGCCCAAGCTACCAGAAGTTAGTATTGGGAGTATATAAAAGGTTTTAGGAGTTGGTTGGAGGTTTGCATGTCTTTTGGTTAGGTGCACAAGTAGAATAACAAAATCTGTCCAGCAGGGGATAGTTTTGTTGCAACTTAGAAATAGGAAGATTTGACCATGTCATGGGTAGGCCCTCATTAGGACCTATTGGGCCTTAGTTAGAGAGAGTGTCAGAGAAGTTTTTCCAACCATAGTTCATAGGATATGAGTTAGAACCATGTGTCACAAGTTAATTCAAGTCAGGGCGTTTTCTGCCCCGGAAAAATAGGGGAACCTTGGACTTTTAGCTTAGGCCCCAAGACGGCTCAAGCCAGGCCCTTGAGCCACATCAAGTTTGTGAGATGCCCTTAGGTCAGGAGAGTCTTGTGTAAAAGTTTTGAAGGAAAAATTGTAGTTTAAGAGTGTCTAATGCACTCAAGAAACCATAGTTGTCATACTGAAATTTGCACCAGTGAGCGCTTTCACTTATCACATAGTTTTAGAACACTTCGAGGTGAGTATTAGGTCGACCACCATAGTTGTAAGATGGTATAAGGTCAGTAGAGCTAAAGGCACAAGTGAGGGTCAATAGGTTTTGGATAATTTAGGAAAGGCACATCGAGTTAGGAAGCCAAAATTAGAAGACCTTGTCTAGTTTAGCGACCAAGTGACTTAAGTGGTGAGTCGAGATCATCCAAGCCTAGTGTTGCATTATGGTCTATATGGTGTTATTTGGTGTTAATATATGATATGTGAATATGTGGCTATGTGTGTACTTTTGTAATTTAAAAGTGAATATAAAATTAAGTGTGTATAGGCCTAAGTGCCATCCGTGTTTAATTTCAATTTGTAAATAGGTTAAGATGGTAAGAATATATTATAATGAGGATTATTATTATTATGTAGGATCTTGAGACGAGGGAAAACTTGCCATAAAGGTCGAGTGAAGCTCCAGTTGCTCCTACCAGTCAGACCAGACCAGCCTTTCTCAAGGCAAGTGATTCAACTTGACCTTCGTATTTACCGCTAATAGTTCATACATTGCTACAACTATCCTGTGTCATTTGATATATTAAATCAAGCGTACCTTATGTTTATCTTTGAATTATATAGAGATGCCATGAACCCTTGAGTACGTATTGCAAGTAGTTCAAAAGTCTTTTCATGATAGTTAAATGTCATGATAAAATAAAGAGTTGTTATAATACTTTATTGATCCTCTTGATTAACATGCTAATGATTCCTAAGTATTAATATCTCACCCTGAAACTTGAACCCCTATAGCACCTTACCTTGAACTCTGATAGTCAGATACTTACCAACGTGATTCCTCATTGATTGATACCCTCTTTCTTATCCTAAAGCTTGATAAATCTGATATATCCGGAGTTAAAGATCATTTCTGCATACCCTAACACCCTTAGTAATCATGAAGCCTACCTTCTTGATGATCCAGCACTTGAACCTTGATGAGAAACCATTGCTTAAAGCCCAATTTGGCATTACCCTTTTATAATATCCAATTGCCTCACTGAATTCCCTTGTATAAATCTTTGAGATATGAAAACCATTCAGTTACTTTAATAGAGTATAGTTTTGTGAATCATGGCCCTGAGATTTAGTACCATATTTCCCGTGTTTCGAGTTGATCTATATTCCCTTAATAAAAATGTTTATTGTTAAAAGAGATTTTGTTATAATTCGGCATCAGTTTTTGAAATAAATAAAATGTGGGTTTTCAGTCTTAAAGGGGGATAAATGTTTTCCTAGAATAGTGGATCTGGACTGAGACGCGAGTCCTTTCCACACTTATATTAGGCTTAAAAGTTGCCTAGGGATTCCCGTTAATGTATTATAACCCAGCGAGGTTCGGGATTACTTCGCGGCTGATCACCGGATGTAATCCGTAGCGTCATAAAATGATTTTGATTAAGACATGATTTTAAAATTGTTTTGATACAAGCAAAATGATGCCATCTCACACAGTTTTATCTCTCGTTGCCATTGGTTATATCTTTCCATTGTCATTCTTTAATGTATATCTCGATTTATGTTTTGTGTCGTACTGTTAGCACTTGTTGAGTATTTGGCTCACTCCTTGCTTTACCCTGATATTACAGCTAGCAGCTTTGGTTAGATTCAAGCAGACTGCCCGTAAGACCTGTGATGCTGATGCTTATGTTCGAGCTCAGGTAGAATAAGTGATAGTAGTTTGTGTGAGGACTCGGTATTCAAAAATCAGATGTAATAGTTGGTAGTGTTGGGCTGTTCCAAACCCTAAAGTGTAAGATCTTGGATTTGGTTATGTTATCTCTTTTAAAATTTTATAATAGCTATATTTAATTTGCTGTTTAAGTTGGGGGCGTGACACATCCACTCGACGCATGTGACTGTGTTGTCACTGTCAACTGATATTTGAATTCTTTATCCGTCGGGTTTATGATCATCCGTCAAGATTGATCATCCGTCGAGATTGATGATCCGTCAAGATATTGATCATCTGTCGGTTTGTCTATTTGATCATCCGTCGACTTCATTGTAGGTTATCCATCGGGTAGCAAACTGGCACTTGACTTCATTTCACTTATGCAGAATTACAAGACATCATCTATGTACAATTAATCAACCTATTATGCATATCTAGTTAAAGTCAATATGACTTGAATACTACTTACAGAATCTACATAATGGTGAATGCAGAAATGTGCTACAAACTTATTGTTAAATAAGCTACTCACTCGATGGATAAATAAGTCATCATCCGTCGGGACTATATTGAGTTATCCGTCAGGACTATAATTCTTATCCGTCGAGTGCTACATTATTTCACTAAGTAAAATCTAATAAGGTGTTTTGTTCATAAAATCATCAAGTGCATAACATATGCACAACACTTTTGGTCAAGGCAGACTCAAAAAGGAAAAAATAGAAATGGGAAAGTAGGGATTAACAAACACAATAACTACACACTTGATAAGTATGCACCTAGAAAGACATGTTTTAAGTATGGTAGTGTTAATCATATATCTACTAATTGCAAGTCTATGATACATGCACCCATGTCTGCACCTCCTTTTTTCCTAACATGCCCATATCACCAGTGCATGTTTTACCTGTTATGCCTACACAAAATTTAAATGCACAATTTTTCTATTATCCCATTTGCACACAATCCTTATTATGCTACATTTAATATGCCTCAAATGCCATTTAGCATGCCTTATTAGAATAACATGTTTGCACAAACTATGCCATATCATGTTAATCAAACTATGCATGGTAATTCTAAAATTGATCAAAGGATTCACAGTCAATCCTCTAAGACCAAGGTTGATCCTCAATCACCTACGTCTGACGGCGGAAAGCCTAAGAAAACTAAAAAAAGGCTAACAGGGCAGGATCCAAGGAAACTTGGGTACCAAAATCAACTTGATTTAGTTTTGATATGTGGTTGCTCAAGGCACATGACTGGAGATTCTACCATGCTCACTGAGTTCAAGGAGAGAGTTGGACCAAGCATTACCTTTGGAGATGACAACAAAGAATATACTATGGGATATGGCTTGATTTCAAGAGAGAATGTCATTATTGAAGAAGTTGCCTTAGTTTATGGACTCAAACATAATTTATTAAGTGTCAGTCAACTATGTGATAAAGGCAACTCTGTTACTTTTACAACTGAAACCTGTGTTGTTACTGCAAGAAAAATAACAAAGTGGTCCTTACTGGAGTGAGGAAAGGAAATGTGTACCTAGATGATTTCAACTCAACAAATGCAAATTCTATTAGTTGTCTTTTTAGTAAAGCAAGTCAAGATGAAAGTTGGCTATGGCACAAGAAGCTATCTCATTTAAATTTCAAGACTATGAATGAATTAGTCAGGAAAGAACTAGTAAGAGGAATTCCTCAAGTTGTGTTCTCAAAAGATGAATTATGTGATTCTTGTAAAAAAGGGAAACAAATTAAATTATCATTCAAAAGGAAGCTTGAATCTACAATTGAAGAACCACTACAACTGTTGCACATGGATTTGTTTGGACCAGTTAATGTGTTGTCAATTTCAAAGAATAGATATTGCCAAGTGATTGTGGATGATTTCTCAAAGTTCTCCTGGACATATTTTCTTAAATCTAAAGATGAAGCTAGTGAAATCATTATCAATCATATAAGGAAAGTCACCAATCATCCTGATCTCAAAATTAGAAGAATTAGAAATGACAATGGAATTGAGTTCAAGAATTCTGTAATGAGGTTGTTCTGTGAAGAAAATGGGATCATGCATGAGTTTTTAGCAGCAAGGACTCCACAACATGATGGGAAATTGATGTAGATGACATTATATTTGGTTCTACAGATGATAAACTTTGCAAAACATTTGCCAAATTGATGCAAATTAAATATGAAATGAGCATGATGGGAAAACTGACTTACTTTCTTGGTCTATAAGTTAAGTAAGTTAGTGATGAAATATTCATTAGTCAAACTAAATACATTCATGATCTTTTAAGGAAGTTTGACTTAATAGATTGCACATCTGCAAAAACTCCCATGGCCAGTGCCACAAAACTTGAAATATACACCACTGAAAAGTCTGTGGATATTTCAAATTATAGAGGCATGGTAGGTTCACTTTTATATTTGACAACTAATAGGATAAATATAATGTTCGCTACTTGTCTTTGTGCTAGATTTGAGGATGATCCTAGAAAATCTCATTTAGTAGCTATTAAGAGAATTTTCAGATATCTCAAAGGGACACCAAAACTTGGCAGTTAATACCGAAGAGATTCTAGTTTTGATCTAATTTGTTATTTAGATACAGATTATGCAGGTTGTAAAATAGATACAAAAAGTACAACAAGAACCTATCAATTTCTAGGAAACAAGCTATGGTCCTCGATTAGTAAGAAACAAAATTCAGTTTCTACTTCCACAGCTGAGGCTGAATATTTTGCTGCTGGTAGTTGTTGTGCATAAATTCTATGGATGAGAAACCAACTATTCGATTATGGCTTACATGTGGACAAGATTCCAGTTTTTTGTGACAACACAAGTTCCATCGCCGTTACTGAAAATCCTGTGCAGCATTCAAGAACAAAGTACATCTACATCAAGTACCACTTCATTAGAGAACATGTCATGAATGATACCGTGGAACTTCATTTTGTTCCAAGTGAGCAGCAACATGCAGACATCTTTACCAAGCTACTTGATGAATCAACTTTCTCTACGTTGGTAAGTGAGTTAGGTATGCTTAATTATTCTTAATACATTTTGATGTTTATGCAATTTGAAATGCTACCAGAAATAAATTTGATTTTTCCTGAAAATATGAAATTTTGGCCAAGTCAAAACTAATCTCTCGATGAATGTTCATTATCCATTGAGAATGAATATCCATTGAATTTTATTATCCATTGCAAGTGAAATATATTTATGGGTACTTTATCCCTCGACGGACAACAATACATTATATATTTGTCGAATGGCTCCAATCATAGCCGTTAATTCCAAACCCTCTCCAGTGAATTTACTTCCTGTGTGTATGTATATATTGATGGATAATTTTTAGAATTTCTACAGTTTGCTTTAATTTTTAAATGGTTATTTTTGGTAATTATCATTGGATACTTTATTTTACTTTAAATTATTTGTTTGTCTTTTTCTGAGAAAGTATAAAAGCTCTTTCCATTTTTATTTCACCTTTATCTTTCTCCGGATTTACAAAGCAAATTTCATTCTCTTCATCTCCAAAACCCCTTTCTCTCTGTAACTACATACTAAGCAAAAATGGCACCATTAGTCAAAATCATGTCTCAATCTAGGTCCGTCTAATAGAAAAACAACTTCGTACAAGAGTATTGCTACTGAAGACTTTAACAAGATGATGGACTTCATTAGAAACTGCAAGTTGAATTACTCTATGCTCGAGTCTCCTGTGATTTACTGCGAGGTTGTGGAGCAAGTTTGGACCACAGCGTTTTCAACTCTACAAACATGACCATTACCTTCAGTCTTAAAGGTAATGATTTATGTGTTAATTGTGATGAAGTCCATGCTTATTTTAAATTTCCTGAAAATAACACATATGTTCCACATGCAGACACTGATGTGAGTAACATGCTTAAGTCTATGGGTTACTCTCTTGATTATGCTAATTTAGGTGGAATCAGAAGAAAGGGACTTAGAAAAGAATGGAGCTTTCTGTGTTATTCTTTTATAAAAGTATTTTCTGGAAAAATAAGTAATTTTGATGCAATTACTTCTTTCATGCTTAATATATTGTACATCCTATTAATTAACAAGTATTTTAAATTTTAGCAATTATGTCATGCTAGAATTAGGGTATAAGTTAGGATATATTAATAAAAGACCAAAGAATCTGTATTATGCTAGGTTTCTTATGATGCTAGCTAATCATGTATCTAAAGAAATTTTAATTGAGAACCCAAACAACGAGCTTGGTTGTTGGGACCAAGAAAAGAGAGTGCTTGCTGATTTATGCAGGAACAATCTCAATGATGAAGTGCCTCTTCACTAAATGCCAATCATGGAGGCACCTCAGGTAAATGAGGTAAATGTTCCTGTCTCTAAGTCTTCCTAACCTACTATTTCTTTGAGTTCAACTGTGGCTATGGCATCTGTGACTGTTACCAAAGAGGTGTCTACCCAAGCCACTAAACCAAAATATTTTAAACCCAAATAAAAGAAGCCACACTCTAGTTTCTCCCAAAAGAAACTAGTTTTAACAACTACTACAACACCTGAGGGGGGTGTGAAGGGTAGTGAGAAAGGTGAGGGAAAGGGTGGAAATCAAAGAAGCCCAAAGAATAAGGTGGGAAAGGTTTGTATGTCCCAACCAAGCCACTTCACGGTCTCCCAAAAGGTTGTGGTGCTTCATAAGGAAATTAGCACATTACGAGTTGCATCCTCCCAAAAGGATGTGACTGTTGAAATAAGCTCTTCTCCAAGAGAACAGAACAAAAGGGGTATGGACACCAAGACCAAACTCAAACTTATATTAGAAAGAAGAAGTTGAAATCCTTGGGGGAGTCACAGGGTGCACACACAGTGCCAACTATAGTAAAAAACTTAATTACAATACCATCTCAAATTCAGTTTGATGTGGCTCCAATAAATATGGAGTCACAACTAAATTCTCTCATTATTGATACATCACACACATAATTCTCTCACAAACTCACATCTTTAAAACTCATGGAGGAGCCAACATCTATAACAAGTAAGCATAATCTTATTGATGATTTGTTGGCTCACTTGCCCTTTCTTTCTGAAACTAATGATGAGTCCGTGCATAAAAATCTAAAATCAATCTCCATAGACTCAACCATAGTTTCCACTCCTGACTCTTTTATTTCTACTTCCTCGATGAATATTCCTCATCCGTCGATCAGTGATTGTCCCTCGACGGATAAGCTTAACAACAATTATCTGTTGACATTCACAACTGCTACTTTGATGGAATCCCTTATCCGTTGAAAGTCTCTACACAACTTGATATATCCAAAATTGTGACAAGTGTAGATTACTTAGTAGTTGTACAATCACTTCTAGGTTTGAGGGAAAGGAATGACTTGAGTGAGAGGCTGCTTTGCTCTTTGGAAAAAGGAGAGGAAATGAGTGAACTTCCACATGCTATTTCTTCCAACATGGTAAAAGTGATGGAGAGGAGTCCCACCTTAGATGGTGAAGATGAGGGTGTGAGGGTGGGGAGCCAAGGGGAGCTCTTGATGTAAAAATAGAGAGAAAATGAGATAAAGGCATGTACATGAGAAATAAGGGAGGAAACCATTGCAAGTAAGTTAATGAATGTCAATGATGAAGATAAAGAGAGGTTATTATGGCAACACTATGAAGATTTTATAAATTCTATCTCTTTAGATGCTGAGATATTTACTCACCATGTTCCATCCTATCAAATTTTGGCTGAATAGGGCAATGAGGATGCATAGAGGACTCTTAATCTGGTACATACTACAGCTTCAATGCTAAGAGCAAATGATGCAATCAATTCTCTTCCACCTACAGCTGGTGATGATTTCCAGTGTAATATCCGGGATATGACGTGTAATTATTGTTGCTAATAAATAAATATTATGTGATTGTTATATGAATTTTTGGTGAATTATTTGTGAAGTGATATATGTGTTTGGATATGTAAATATGATATAATTTGAGTATTTTAATTATTGTAAGTCCAAAATAAAGTATAGATAATTGTGATATTTTTTTCTATCAATTTTTATGTTGATTTCTGATTTTATAGAAAATTTATGGATTTAATAAATTATTTTTCCGAGTATTTATAAACTATTTTGTATAATCGGGAACCAGCCGACCTTAACCGTTTTTACATTTTTGTAACCCGAAACTCTTCCGAGAACTCCTTCCTAAACTAATTGCAATATTCTGAGCATTTTCCATGTTTTGACTTTTTCGATCCGGCGTACGGTTTGTCCTATGCGGGTCCCGGCACAATATTTTTGATACAAAATTTGTTTCGGTAAATCAATAAAACTCGTATTTTCGATAAACGGGATCTTTTTATTAAACTATTATAATTATCACCTCGTAGTACGTGTACCCAGGCGCTGAGACCAAGACCGCAGTACAAATTGTACAGATTTGGATAATTATCCCAAAACCGATACCGTTTTGGATCTGTTTTCTCAAATAAACGTAATATTTTATATCCTGTATGATCTAAATGGGCTACCAATATTCCGTAATTATAAATAGCCCTTACCGTATTTTATTTTGTGAATAAAATCATTTGTAGCCAGTAATTATGTAATTTTACAGAGAAAAACAGTATATTCATATAAACTTCTGAGAATCAAACTGCAATTTCAAGGCGTTACCGGATTCCGATTGGAAAGCTCGAGTACTCAAAACGAAGGTCTTGAGGTGTTCTATCAGAATCAATAAGCCTTACAACTGCAGAATCAAAGGTTTATTTTCTATATTATTATTTAAATTTGAATTAATTTGATTTAATTATGAATTTTTGTTCGGATGATTGTTTGGATGATTTGATGATTGCATGTTGTAGAGCTTTTCATCCTGATGATTTTGGTATATTATATGACCGATTTGGAGTCCAATAACGTGTTTAATTTTGTGTTTGATTCTCGAATTGATGAACTAGGGTTTTTAGTAGTTTGAATGTTCTTAATTCAAATTAGGGTTTTCTTTTTTGTTAATTCTCGATAAAATCGGTTACCATCAATGTATTGAACACATTCCCAGGAGTCGAATTTCTTTTTAAATGTTTATAAATCTTAATTAATTAGTTGATTAATAATTAATTTTTTAATTGGTTAATTAAATTTGAATATTAATTGATTAATTTATCTAATTAATTATTAATTAATTGATTAATTTGATTTTATTATTTTAAAATGATTTAAAAATCCTGAAAAATAATTTCGAGCTTTAAAATATTATTTTAAATTATTTTCAAGGCTCGATAATTATTATAAAATTATTTTAGAGTTATATTTGAGTAATCAGACTCTGTTTATTACCCGAAATTGATCCAACGACCCGTTTTAATTCCGAAAAATTTTCAAAAATTTGTATTAAATACCTGGAAAATCATTTTGACCCCGAATCTTCGTTGAAAAATTATTTTCATTGAACATCTTACGTGTTATGTGTTAAATGTGAGTTGATTGATGTGTTAAATATGTATGTGTATATTATATGATTGTTTTGATCGTATCTTTCAATCCGTAAATCGGATTTGGGTGAAACAAAGGGTAGATGTAACCTTATGACGTCCATGTGACGATTACAATAATATGAGATGAATATTGATAGATACTTATGATGCCTAAAAGAGTAAGCAAGGTGTAGAAAGAGGAATCAGGTGATCAGAAAATGGAATTGATGCCTAGAAAATAAAGCAAGTGATCAGAGAATAGAAGCGAGGCATAGGAAAAACAGATGAGTGGTTGTTGAATAGAGTCATTAGACGAGTACAAGTGAAGTTGGAATCATTTGTGATAAGGCAAGTACTTCTAAACCTTTCTCGAGATATATTGCAAATATCCCTAAAATCTCTTGTGACATATTGTTAATATTCAAAATAGCTCTATTTTATATTGTGAGTATTTTAAATCCTACAGCCTTGAACCTGGATCACATCATTTGATCTTTGATCCGTAAGCCTTATTCTTTGTAAACCATCCCTTATTGATTCTCCGGATACTAAACCACACAAATATGATACTACTCTCCAAATATATAACCACCAAACACCAAACACTAGAACAAAATTGTTTGAACATACATAAACTTCTATACCTCAACCATTCTTTGTAACATCAAAGAACTAAACTTTGAAAAATTATTAATCATCTAATACCTGATTCTCTTACAGGCTGGAGGCCATTTCTTATACTTACCTTGATATACCTTCGTGATACTCATGTATCACATCATGCTTTTATACAGATGTTTATCATTATTGATTATAATCTTATTTTATTGAGTTATATTATTTATCATACTGAACTGCTTTAGAATTGGATAGTTTTCTTTATGTGGACCAGATTCGTGGTCGAATTAGGCCAATGTGTGCCTTGGATCCAGTTTATAGAGCAGAGTCGTGTGCCTTGCTCGGGGTTAGTGCGTGACTGATCAGCATCCTAACCTTGGTTTTAAAATTTAAAATGATTATCCAATTCTAATGATTGCTTAAGAAGAAACCTGATTCTCCTGAATCATCTCATTTGATCATTGTTTAACCTCAATTATTATTATTATGACTTGCTGAGCTAGTTAGCTCACTCTTGCGAATCTTCTTATGTATTTTACAGCTAAGAATGTTATGGTTGATAATGAGGTATCCCAGTCCAGTGTGCGAGCTAGGATTCCAGAACGAGTTGCTTTGAGCCGGCAGAAGCTTTATATTATAGTTAAGATGTGTAAGCTTAATAGAATACTTTCGTTATCAGTTGTAAGTTAAATTAGTTGGGATTTGTTACGTTGTAATAAAAGTTAAGGTTGTGGCTTGTTTTCATACTTTAACCTGATGTGATCCATTGTTATGTAAAGCAGGGTCATTGTAAATAATATTCCATATATAGGTTTATATGATGTATATATGTTGTTTACCCTAAACTTCTGACCCGGGTTTGGAGGGCGCCACATCCAGTATGATTCTGGTGACTCTTATGGGGATGAGTCAAATGGGGAAGATATTGATGTAGCTGGCATGAAGATAGGGAGATGTAGGCCCTAGTTCATCTACAAATACTCCATCCTGGATGCTAACAAAGGATCGCAGTTATTATCATTTTAACTCCATAATGTTCAAGCTAATTCACAAGACTCAATCAGCCCTTCAAGCCACCACTAATGACAGTACTAGATGTCTTCTAGAAGCCCATCTTGAATCTCTATAGTTGCACAAAATTCAGATTCTTAAACAAAATCAAAATGTGGATGAGCTTAAGAACACAATTGATGAAGTCAAGAAAGGCTTAAATGAGAAAATAGAGATCAAGCTTCTTGAGTCAGCAATGAAAGACATTTAACAAAGACTCTGAAAAGAAAGTGATCTAAGTCGGAAGGTTGAGGCACTGAGTTCAAGATTGACAAATGTTGAGAACTTAGTGGCCAAGATACTCTCAAATCAAGAAGCTCAAACTCATCTCCTTCAACAACTGGTGGCTGCACAAACCTCAAACCCCGATCTACTTGATGCTAACAAAAAGAGCGAGAAGGATATGAATGTAAAAATCTCAAAAGTGTTAGTTCCAGCTATCACATTCTCAAAGCCACTAGTTATGGATAACATAGATCTCATAACCCTTGCAGCAACTGAACTGAAGTTGAAGAAACATAAATAAAGGATAAATGAAAGAATTGAGAATATGTTTGGTTTAATTGCAAATCAAGAAAAATCTGTGAAGCATCCCACTCAATTGAAGCCAATCTCTTTGGATGAAATGAAGCTAGCGAACTTGCAAAAAGGACAAACTTCAATAAAAAGACATCAACAGTCCATTGTGGTTTGGAAACCTAAAAATCATTTATCAAAACTCTCAAGAAAAAATCTAATGGACCAAGTCTATTCCACTCCTAGACTTGATGAATTCAAGCAATTGGGTAAATGGATTGCAAGCTTCAAAACTACCAAAGACCCCATACTGGAAAAAGGTTGGCAATGATCTACAAACATGGGAGTTTGATCTGTGTGATGAGTGGTCATCCTCGGTTTGGAGAAGCGAAAAAGGAAGAGAAACTGAGGCTAAAATCTGAGAAAAAACATACTGCCAAAGAAGCTAATAAAAAAGGTGAAAAACCTTCTACCAAAACTGAAAGTGAGAAGCAAGATGAAACCAAGAAAAAACCGGTAAAAAAAGGTAATGGTTAGATTTAAGAGGAAGTTGTTTGAAGATGAAGAAAAAGAATCCAAGGCAACTCATTCTACCACAAGAAATTAAACAACTGTGCCTAAAATGGAACAAGTTGAGTTCAAGGTCCATCTTGATGTGAATTTTCACGGTGAGCCAATAATTCCAAAGGATGAACGAATAGACTGAGAAATCCTAACAATCCATGAGCTAAACCTACCCATTCCCACCAAGAAAAGAAGGAAGAAATCAGCCAGAAAATAAGTCAAACAATTTTTACCCCAATCAAAATCATTTTACAAACCCTAACAAATAGTCAACAAGGAATATCAACTTCTCATCTATGACATAAAAGAATTTTCAGACCTCAACCTCTACCTAGATGAACTGGACGAAGTTAGAGAAATTGGTGCTTCCTACAAATTGCCAGAGAGGTTGGTGTTCAGGTATAATGGTGGTAAGGAAATAACTTGGCCTCTATATAGGATTCTCAATGAAGGCTAGAGTGTGTTGGTAAAAGTATTTTCTGCTATAAAGAAGGATTTTGGATTCACCAAGGTGTCTAAAATAGAAGTACTTAAGAAAATTCAACAAATCAGATAAAGCTGGAGAGATCCAAATGCACTACCAAGAGTCTTAACTATTCCATACACTGGAAGTAGAGTGCATCTGAGACCATACTGGATGATGGAGTTTAGGGATAAAATATTTACCAAAAGATTCTTCAGACTTGAAGACCAGCTGAAAATATCAAGCAATGATACTCTCAAAGAAATGAAGGAGATGATGTAACTCAATAATGAAGATGAATCTGAGTACAGACAACTTCAAAATCAGATAGAACAAAAAAAATGAGAAACTGGGGAAGAAAACTATACAGTAAAGGAAAAAGAATTAATCTACCCAGTCTAGAGGAGCCCCCTTCAAAATGGCATGTGAGATCTCTACAAACTCTCTTGGTACAAATTTTCAATAATATGGAGCATTTAGCATTTTTATCGATAATTATCTTTTTAATTTGAGTAGGGTGTTTTCTTGTCATCGAGTACTCCTAAATTTATGCCTATAATTCTATTAGACATAAATTGGGGGAGATTGTTAGGAATATGTTGTAGGCTTGATGATAATTCACCAAAATACCGTAGTAGATTTAATTAAGGGTTTTGTAACTATCAACGGATAACCACACTTGTTCATCCGTTGATAGAGTAGCTTATATTTCAATAAGTTTTTATAGCATATTTCTGTATACTGTAATTACTTAATGTTTTAGAAGTTGTTGGAAATTCTAAGTCATGTTGACTACTAGCAAGATATGCAAAATAGGTTGACTAATTATAAATAGGAGACGCCTTGTAATTTTGTATAAGGAACCACTTTCAACGGATAAACTACAAAGCCTCGACGGATGACTCAAGATACTTTCAACAGATAATCCATTAGAGACTCAATGGATAACTCAAGTTAAGTATCGACCGATAATACTGAAGTCTCGACGGATAACAAATTCAAATAGTAGTTGAAAGTGACTTGAAAGTCACATGGGTTGATTGTATACAAAAGGAATGTGGCAGCTTGTTTGCAGGTTTTAGAGAACAAAGAAGCATTTCTATTTCCATGCTTAACTGAATATATTCAAAGATGTTGGATAGAGAAATGAAGCAACATGTGAATAGACTTGGATATTTGTTTTCACTATTTGTCTTATTAATATGTAACTTGTTAGTATATAAACCAAGAGCAGCAAGTAGTTAAAAAAAGCGATTTGAACTGAGAAATAGAAAAAGCTACATCTGTTAGGAATTCTCATTGTTCTTCTTTATAAAACACTTGTAAGTAGCTGTATGCATTCTTGCATCACAGAGTTCTCTAATCTTAATATATATCTAGTGGAAAGATCAATCCACCAGAAAGTTTTTAAACAGTCTTGTTTATTTACTTTTTGTTTGAATACTTGAATTCTTTTAATCCGCAATATTGCATATTCATTCACAATTATGTATATTTAAAAGAGTTTTTAAATTTCCAAAAGAAACCATAATTCCATTTAACCCCCTTCTGTAATTCTATTATTAGATTGATAAGGAATAACAACTTCACAACCACTATGTTCAAATTAATAAACTAAACTCAATCAGCCATTCAAGCCACAACATATGCCAGCACCAAAGCTCTCCTAGAAGCCCATCTTGAGTCATTCCAACTGCACAAAATTCAGAATCTCAAATAGACTCAAGATGTGGATGACATGAAGAATGCAATTAAGGCAGTTAAGAAGGAGTTGAATGAGAAGCTCGAGGACAAACTTCTATCAACAACTATGAGGGAAGTACATCTCAAGTTAAGAAAGGAAAGTGACTTAGAAAGAAAGGTTAAGGCCATCACTGGGAGACTATCTAGAGTTGAAAACTTTGTGGCGAAGGTCAAGACAAACAGAATCAACTCCTTCAACAGTTGGTGGCTGCTCAAACTTCAAACCTAGTTTTACTTGATGATAACGAAAGGGGGAGAAGGATGTGCATATTCAAGTCAATAAAGTAATATTTCCAGCTATTACTATCTTAAAGCCACCAGACATTGATCTAATCAATCTTGCAGCATTTGATCTCAAGATAAAAGAACAGAGAAAATAGAATGATAAAAAGATTGCAAAGGTACTTGGTTCAGCTGTTATTCAAGCAAAATCTGTAAAGCATTCTACACAGTTGAAGCCAATTACTTTGAAAGAAATAAAGCTAGAAAAAGGAGAAAAGAGTGAATCTTGATTGAAAAATGAATTCAAGAACTTTGTGATGCTAAATCCTAAACAAGCAAGTGTCACAATGTCAACAAAGCACCCAATGTTGGTTGATTACTCTCCACCTAGGCCTGATAAAGAAAAGATGATGGGTGCATCTATTGCAAGCTTCAAAATAACCAAGGATGCCATCTTAAGGTCAAGAATATCAAGAATCTACAAATATGGAAAGATGCTATATGTCATGACTGGGCACCCTCAGTTTGGGGAAGCTAAAGATGAAGAATGGAGAAGACTAGGAGCTCAGAAAAGGAGGAAGAAGCAGGCCACTGAAGGAGTTAAAAGAAAATTGGAGATGCCTTCAACTTCAACTAAAACTGAGAAATCTTTATCTGAAGATAGGAAAGTACCAAAGAAACAAGGAAAAGGGTACTGGAAGGTTAGATCCAAGAGGAATATTATTAAAGATGAAGAAATGAAAGTTGAGCCAACACAATCTACAACCTTAAGTCAACCAACTGTGCCCACTGTGGAGCCAGTTGAATTTGAGGTTCATCCATGTGTAAATTTCCATAGTGAACCAATTATACCTAAGGATGAACCTATATATTGGGACAATTTACCTATGCCTGATCTCAATCTTCCACTACCATTCAAAAAGAAGACTCTAAGAAGGAAACACGGAGGAATCAAATCTAACCCACCTCAGTTCAAAGCCATCTCCAAGCCAAAACCCACAGTCAGTAAGGAGAATCAACTCTTCATATGAGACATCAAAGAATTCTTACACATAAATCTTTATCTGAATGAGCTAGAGGAAATAAGAAGGATTGATGCTTCAAACAAGCTTCCAGAAAGATTGGTGTTCAGATATAAGGGTGGCAAGGAGATTACATGGCCCTCTACAGAATTCTCAATGAAGGCTACAGTGTCCTAGTGAAGGTGTTTTCAGCTATGATGAAAGATTTTGGATTCACTAAGGTGGCCAAATCAAAAGTACTTAGCAAGATTAGCCAAATCAGACAAAGCTGGAGAAATCCAAATGCACTACCTAGAGTTTTGAATATCCCATACACTCGTGATAGAGTGCATTTAAGACCCTAATGGATGATGGAGTTTAGAGATGAAAATATTGTCAAGACATTTTCTGACTTGAAGACCAGCTGCAAATATCAAGTAATGATACACTCAAGGAAATGCAGGAGATGCTGGTTATGAACAATGAAAATGCTGAATTCTTTAGAAAACTTCAGAACCAGATTGTGAAGAATTATAAATGGTTTGGAAAGAAGACAAGGGATTCAAGGAAAAGGAAATAATCAGCCCAGTCTAGAGGAGCACCTTGACAATAACGTGTAAATATTCCTTACTTTCTTGGTTGAATTTTCAATTGAAGCATTTTGCTATTTATCTATTGTTTACTGTTTTATTTTTGATAGAGTCTTTTTTTATCATCAACACTACTAGAAAAATGGTATTTTTGTATTGTGTTGTGGTATAATGCTATGAAGTAAAAATGGTTTCACTGGTAGGTAAGATATTCATTTACTCATATTAATGTTTTCTATGTGTGGTTCTGGATGTGTGTTTTTTTATGTCATGTCATGTCAGTGTCGTATATATATTTTCTCATTGCATAATTTATTTGCAGCATCACTATAAAGTTTCAAGCAGAACAGATCAACTACCAAAAGATTTATAAAATTACTTCACATGACATATACTCTTTCCTAGTGTGATTCTTAATTTAGGTAAGATCAAGGGCCACTGAGCTTAAGTTCGCCGCTACGAAGGAAACAAATCTGTTGGAAGGATGGGATGTTCACATTCATTTTCCTGCTGGTGTGATACCTAAAGATGGTCCCTCTGCAGGTGTGACCCTTTTAACAGCCCTGGTGTTACTGTTTAGTCAGACAAGAGTAAGATCAGATACAACAATGACAAGGGAAATGACACTACGAGGTCTAGTTTTACCTGTTGGTGGTGTTAAGGATAAGGTGCATATTCTGCCTATTTCTGTCTACTTATTAACCTTTTGTGGTTGCCCGTGATAGACGCCCATCTTAGAGAATAGAGTTAAATTTCTAAATGCCTAAACTGATCTCTTCTTGTCACATTTTTACAATGCCTTCATTATGGAATTGGGCAAGTTTGATATAAGTTAATATTGTTGTCTATCCGACCAGTTCAATTATTCTTTATCTATTATTGTTTCTTTTATTTAATACCAGGTTTTTTTGCTTGAGTATAGATTGTTGAATCCCAAGATTGGCCTGAGATTATGAAGTATGCTGTATTGGTTTGTGCCCAAGCCTATAGATAGGAGGAGCTCATCCAGGATTTGTTCAAGAGCTGGAAGAATCCAAACATGGGAGGGACTGAAGTACACGGTGACATGATAAGGCACGCACACATCAATACATCTGATAGAAAGAAGAGTTCTGTTATTCTTTCTTCAGAATAGTAAAGTTATAAATTACTTTGGTTGTTATTTTTTAAAATAGATATCGAATTGTTATTATTGTATCTTTGAAAATTACATGTTTCTGGTTTTTGGTCATTGTAAGACTTTATCATCTTGATTTGGTAAAGATAACTGAAGTTTTGCAACTAAAAAATATATTAATTTTAAAATGTGCATTAATAAAAAAAGTACATACATCATTGCAGTGCAAAATGATGTCTATCAAAGCTTAATACATCAGTTTTAGTTGAACATTTACATCAGTTGCATCAAATAAAACCGATGTTAAATACTACAACAAAAAAATTAAAACAAAAAACCGATGTCATAAAGTTTTTAGACATCAGTTTATGACCAATAGATATCGGTTTGAAATAAAGAACCGATGTCAAAAGTTATGTTATCGGTTTATCTTTCAAATCGTTGTTACTGGTATAAATAACATTAGTTTAATGAGTAAATGGAAATATTTTGCTTATCTCACATATGTTTAAATTGATAAAAATATCATATTATGATAATATACGAAGATTAGATATGCATTAGAAATTTAACATCTTTAAAAACTGATGTTATACGTCTTCTTTAACATCAATTTAAAACCGATATTAAATGGGGGGTCTTTAACATCACCCACGAAGACATCGGATTTTTTTGTTCATAGACATCGGTTTTTAGCCGATGTCTATTCTACTTTTTCTAGTAGTGCAAGTCAACCTGAATTTATGCCTATAATTCTATTAGACATAAATTGGGGGAGATTGTTAGGAATATGTTGTAGGTTTGATGATAACTTACCAAAATACTCTAATTAGATAAGTTAAATAATTTTGTAGCTTTCAACAAATGATTACATTATTTATCCATTGAAAGAGTAGCTTAGTTAAATAAGTTTGTAACACATTCAGTATACTAGATTAGCTGGAGGATTTGGGAGTTTTAGTTATTTCTAATTCATGTTGACTACTAGCAAGATATACAAAATAGGTGGTTAATTTTATATAGAAGATGCCTTGTAATTTTGTATAAGTGAAAGAATATCAACTGTTATGGGAACAACTTCAACTGTTAATTTACAAAGCTTCAACGGATGTGCTAGTCAAGTTTCAACGGATGAGCTAATCAAGTTTTAATGGATGAGCAAGTCAAGTTTCAATGGATAATAGATAAAGCTTCAACAGATAAAACTGTTGAAAAACTCACTAACAAGTATAGCAACATAGAGGCAAGTGTATAAAGAATTTAACAAGTTTAGGCCAAGACCACAGTTAACAAAACAAAACATGCAGGTAAACAAAATCAGTAACTGAAATAACGAAGAGAGAAATAAAGATGTACCCGAAACCATAGCTTTCAACAGTGACTGAAATAAAGGTTTACAGATACAAAATGCCAAGAAAATAATCACAGCTGAGTCACCAGGCCTTGCTCGAAGTCCTGGCTGCTCTTGAAGAGATTATTGCCCCCTACCTGCTGCGTTTGGGATGTGCGCAATATCTCCATCAGGATAAAACAGCTCGGAGTTTATGTTAACAGCAGCAACAAAACCTCCACTTCGACCAGCACCTCAGTCGCCGGAAAATATCAGCACTTCAGGACTTATGGGAGAGAAATGCAGAGAGGTTGAAGAGAAGAGATGAGAATGTAGTGTATTATATTCATTCAGTTTAGCCTCTATTTATAGGAGAGGAAAAATGAAACTGTCCACACACTTAATGTCTGAATTAAACTGCTCCATTAATGAAAAAATCAAAACTGATCAGATTTTGAATTCATAAATGAAAAAATCAAAACTGAACAGCTTTTGAATTTAAATTATTTGTAACAGCTTTTCACATTAACACCCACATTATTATCAGAACTTAAGTTAAGTTCTGATTTAACTCATCAGTACTTAAGTTCTGATTCGACTCATCAGTACTTAAGTTCTGATTCTGATATCAGAACTTGTTAAGTTCTGATTTTATTCATCAGTTCTTAAGTTCTGATTCTAATATCAGAACTTGTTAAAGATCAGATTATTTGCAGGTTCAATATATTTAGACTACTTAGCCTATTTCAGAACCCAGCCCAATAATCCAATCACCGATAAATAAATTCGAATTAAAATAATTCTCAAATAAATAAAATCCTCGCCCAGGTCGCCTCGTGTACGCGAGACGCCGAGACATTCGCCCAAATCGCCCTTCGACCCGACCCGGTCCGGTGCGGTGCGGTGCGTGGCGGGGCGGGGCGCGTGTGTGTGTGTGTGTGCGTGAAGCACACACCAACATAATGGACCATCACACACCTTAGTAGTTGTATACTACTCATGTGGGTAATACCATATAAAGCACACAACCCCCTTTATTTATTTCAATGTGGGACAAACATTCTCAAATTTTCCAAGCTTTTCCAAGCTACTTTCATCTCTCATTTCATATGGATTTCATTAAGAAAATTCTTAAAACCATACATGAAAATTTAAGTTCAAATATCATTGAACAATTTCCAATCATTAGATTTTAGGATTAACATCAAGAACATAATTAAATTAAGCTCTAAAATCCTAATTTTCTAACAATCCCCCACAAATCCATACAGAAATGTGATCAATTTCCCATCATGACTTGTTTTTTCAGAGTCGGTACCTTTCCGGGTTTGAACCCTCCTAATTCCTCTACTTCAATGGCTATCGGACTCAGATGGAATGTTTCACCTTGAATCTTAATCCGTTTAGTATAACCATATTCCATAGACGACGACAAGTCAAAGGTTATGGTGCCAATCTACGGCTTTGAGACATTAATGGTCATGTCTCGATCCTGTTCGTCGAATGCTTCAAGGATTAACCCTATCCTCTAATTGTGACCACACAATTACATTCGCTTAGCTGGGCATCTCCAGAGATATACTGCCTCTATCTCGTCAAATGACTTGATCCCATTCAGAGTTTTAACACTCTTGCTTTTCTGGCAGTGTCAGTTCCTTCTAGGTTTACAGGGGATAGATTCAGATACTATAGTATCATCTATGTAGCAAAGGTACTACCAACTCATCCTTACAGCTTGTTATTACCCATTGAATACACTTCAAGGGATCTCCTCTCATGTGTATTGGGTTCCCACTATTGATGAATTATGATGGGTTGACAATCCCATCCCCAACCTTGACTTAAGGACCACTGCAGGTTCCAGTCCTTTAGTAAGAGGATCAGCTATATTATTCTGAGTTCCTATGAACTCTATAGCTATGATCCTATCAGTCACTAAACCCCTTATAGACTTGAGTCTAACTTGGATGTGTCTCTTAGTTTTAGCATTATGCTTTTTACTGCTAATCTTGTCGATAGTTGTTCGACTATCACAGTGAATAGCAATAGCAGGAAGCGGTCTGCTTACTACAGGTATTGCAGACATAAGTCCGTGTAACCATTCAGCCTCCGTCCCTGTGGCATCAAGTGCACACAACTCAGCCTCAAAAGTAGACCGAGTAACAATAGTCTGTCTGCTTGACTTCCAGGATATTGCTCCACCAGCCAAGGTGACGTATCCAGTCACTCCATTAAAACCAGACTTCTTAGCTATCCAACTTGCATCACTGTACCCTTCAAGCACACCAGGAAATCTCCTGTAGTGTAAACTAAGGTACATTGTGCCTTTTAGATATCTAAGTACTCTATCAAGAGCATCCCAATGAGTTCTGTTTGGACAGCTTGTATATCTCGCCAATTTAGACACAGAATATGAAATATCTGGTCTAGTACAGTTAGCAAGATACTGCAAGCTCCCAATAATCTGAGAATACCTTAACTGAGACACAGGCACTCCTGAAGTATTCTTGACAAGGGCAACTTTCGAATCATAAGGTGTACTAGCGATTCTACACTATGAATAACCATATTTCTCAAGTATAGATTTCTCTATATAATGAGATTGAGTCAAGGTTATTCCTTCAGAGGACTGAATCAATTTGATTCCAAGAATCACACTTGCCTCACCCATATCCTTCATTTTAAAATGCCTTTTCAAGAATTCTTTAGTCTCGTTAATAATCTCAATATTGGTTCCAAACAGTAAAATGTCATCCACATATAGGCACAAAATAACACACTCATTACCTTTAACTTTAGTGTAGACACACTTATCACTTTCATTAATCTTATAATTGAAAGGCAATATAGTTTCATCAAACTTTTTATGCCAATCTCTGGGAGCTTGTTTCAAGCCATAGATGGACTTGATCAACTTACATACTTTCCTTTCATTGCCTGATGCAACAAATCCATCAGGCTGATCCATATAAATCTCTTCCTCAAGTTCACCATGAAGAAAAGTCGTCTTTACATCCATCTGATGGATGATAAGACCATGGACTGAAGCTGTAACACCCCCTTATTAAAATAGAAGGGAGATATTACTTAAAATCCAAAACCTGCAAACAGAGCGCTAATATATTTCTAACAATAATTAAACAGTCTAAAATCTCCAAAATAATATTAAATCTCCAAAATGTCTAAACCAAAAAATATAAATGCTGAATTCTCTAAATAAACAATTAAGTCTACTAATGATAAAATTCTGAAATCCTAATCAACGAATTGGGGTAGCTCTCCATCACACAATCCCAGATTTCCCCTAAGCACCTGCCAGAAAAATAATACGGCATGAGCCAAACGCCCAGTACGGATTTGGAATACAATTTATAAAACAAGAGAATCAAAATAAATAATCTGCAGTTTACAATACAATAACAATTTTAAAAATAAGCAAGGCTGAAGCAACGAGGGGTAAGATATTTCATACCGAGAGCAAAACAAATAACAAATACACACATCATAGGGTACCTAATGTGTGCAACAAACCAGTTAACGAGTACGGCATATACAACGTCACTGTCGAATCAAATCACAAATCAAACTCTGGGTGCACCCACGTATCCTGAACAAATATCAAATGCGCAAAAGCTCCTCCCAAGAGCTAACAGAAGGATACGCCGTGACCAATCACACTGTCACGGAAGTGTCATGTCACTGGTGCCGCAATGACATGGCTGTAGTACCCCTACAGCTGGTTAACTCGGTATACCCTATTTCACTCTAAGGGTTCAAATAAAATAATTTTCACAATTTTAAGAATCACTTGCAGCAGATATTTCAAATATTCTAAACAGATATTTAACAAACATAATAAAGCTCGCAAGATTAAATATTTAAAACTTCCAGAACAGATTTAAAATAATTTTCAGAGATCAAACGAATAAGAACGGAATGAATAAAAATATGAAGGGAAAGAATCAGATATATTTAATAATAAAAGGAGTAGCACTGAAAAAAAAGGGGACGAAATCCGTACCTCATCTGATGGACCATTAAATCGGATTGTTGAAATACGATTGAAAGTGAACAACTTATACTAATTCGAATTTTAACAGCAGATAAGTTAAGGATTTGAAATAATGGTCAACTGGAGAAATAAAGTAGATTTAACAAGGATTCCAAAATGTTAAGATTCATCAAAAACGCACTGATAACGACTTAGTTATGAATTTTTGAAGTTCAGGTATCACAGCAGAAATTATTCAGGAACAGATTACAAAGAAGGCAAATTTAGACAATAAAGACAATCTGATCTCACTTCGACTATAACTAGACAATGAAAGAGAATTCTCAGAGGTTTCATAATTTATAAAGATCATAATTTTATGACAAATAATGAAGAAGATATGAATTTTTGAACATGAAACAACTATGCTGATAAGTATAAACAGACCAGAATATTTGTAAGGCAATTTAGGCAATTTAAAAAAATTTAGATATATAATGGGTATACCATATAATGAAAGAGAATTTCATAAGCTTTCCAGATTGATATCATGAGTAATTTTCCGACATAAGATCGATTTATAACGAATTTTAGAAGGTATGAAAAACTGTTCACGTCATAAATCTGAAGGGTCACAAAGAATGGATATTTGCACATAGTTAGAGGCTGATTCCACAAAATATGTAAACATGGAAGTTGTAGGTATCGAAACAAGCTTTCCAGAAAATCAAGAATCAATGAATTCCGTGTACAAACGAATAAGTTATGGATTTTACAACAGATACGAGATGCTGATTTTATCACATACGAATTTCAGCACAAACAAATAAGAAGATGAACATGATATGATTATGAAGAAGAAAAGATCGATTCTCGTACCTTGATCAATCGAATAACACAAGAATAAACTTCTAAGATCTTCTTGTCTTCTCAAACCCTAGCCTCTAAGAGCGGCTCCAATTAAAAAGACATAGAATAGGACATAACTTGTATATATATATATTTATAGGCCCACAAGCCCACAATTAATAGAATCCTATCCCTAATCTAATTAATAATATAATTACTAATTCTATTCCAAATCAAATTGTATTAAAAATTACTATTATTACTAATTCTAATCTATTTCTAACTAATACAAATATTAAATAGATAATAATTAAAATAAAAATACGGATATTACATATATACCCCCTTAAAAAGGATTCTGTCCCCGGAATCGAACGAAAGTAAAACTCGTACCTGAATCGAACAAATGCGGATATTTCTCACGAATAGATTCTTCTAATTCCCAAGTAGCCTCTCTTTCCGAATGATTTTTCCACAAAACTTTCACAAACGGAATGGTGTTCTTCCTCAAAACTCGCTCCTCTTGAGCTAAGATAGCCTCAGCTTCCTCCTCACAAGAAAGATCCTCTTTAATCTTATGTAATGGATACTGAACTACATGTAATGGATGATATTTGTAGCCCCTCAAAACCGACACATGAAACACATTATGCACATGAGATAGTTGTGGTGGCAACGCAACTCTATAAGATACTTCCCCTACTTTCTCCATAACGTCAAAAGGGCCAACATATCTCGGACTAAGCTTTCCCTTCATACCAAAACGCTTCACACCCTTACAAGGCGACACCTTTAAGAACACATGATCACCTGGCTCAAATCCCCCAAACTTCCTATGTTGGTCCGCGTAACTCTTTTGACGAGATCGAGCTTCCTTCAGACTCTCTTTAACTTTCTCTACCTTCTCATTAGTAATTCTAACTAACTCCGGCCCTTCGATGACTCTCTCACCAACCTCATCCCAACAAGATGGTGCCCTACACCTCCTACCATACAAAGCCTCAAATGGTGGCATACCAATACTCGCGGGCCAACTATTATTGTACGCAAACTCAACAAGATACAAATATTTATCCCAATCACCTGTCCACTCTAACGCGCAAGCCCTCAACATATCCTCCAATGTCTGAATCGTCCTCTCTGACTGTCCATCGGTCTGCGGATGATAAGCTGTACTGAAATTAAGCCTCGTACCCCAAGCTTGCTGGAATCCCTTCCAAAAACGCGATGTAAATCTCGTATCCCTGTCAGAAACTATCGACACCGGCACACCATGAAGTCTAACAATATCTCGCTGAAAAATCTCTGCCAACTCATGAACATGAGTAGTCTCTTTAATAGGCAAGAAGTGAGCGGACTTAGTGAGTCTATCAACCACCACCCATATAACATCATTCTTCTTGAAAGTCCTCGGCAAATGAGTTACAAAATCCATAGTAATGTTTTCCCACTTCCAAACTGGTATATCTAGCTGTTGCAACAATCCACTAGGCCTCTGATGGTCTATCTTCACTTGTTGACATGTAAGACATTTTCCCACAAATTCTGCTATATCTCCCTTCATTCCACTCCACCAAAAGTGCTTCTTCAAATCCCTATACATCTTGGTGGAACCTGGATGAATAGAAAATGAAGAACTATGAGCCTCCTTCAAAATTTCCTCACGAATCGTCGGGTCTGCGGGCACGCACAATTTACTACCCAACCACATCACACCCTCATCATCGAAATGAAATTGTGTTTGCTTTCCACCTGCCACCTTGGATCTAATAGCTTCCAAACCTGTATCACTCTTCTGAGCTTCCTTAACCCTTGAAACAAGATTCGGTTCCACTTTCAAATTTGCAATACTACCACTTGATCCTCTAACATACAACTCAACACCCAAGCGCTCCAAATCTGAAATAAGGTGCGGCTGAGTAATGAGAGATGCAACACTCCCCAAGTTCTTCCTACTAAGAGCGTTTGCCACTACATTCGCCTTCCCCGGATGGTACTGAATATTTGCATCATAATCCTTAAGAAGTTCAAGCCACCTCCGCTGCCTCATGTTAAGCTCCTTCTGAGTAAAGATGTATTTGAGACTCTTGTGATCAGTAAAGATGTCACAAGTCTCTCCATAAAGATAGTGTCTCCAGATCTTCAAAGCAAAGACCACTGCTGCTAACTCCAAGTCATGGGTAGGATAATTCACCTCATATGGTTTAAGCTGCCTAGAAGCGTAAGAAATCACTTTCCCATGTTGCATAAGAACACACCCCAATCATCTCTTAGAAGCATCACTATACACCTGAAAACCTCCACTCCCTGATGGCAACACAAGTATTGGAGCTGAGACCCTTGGTATACAAATTCTGGTTTATCTACATCCCCAAAGATCACCCTTTTTCCTTGACAATCAATTGTGGCACGATGTTCACTCAACCAATCCATGCCCAAAATAATGTCAAAGTCATGCATCTCCATCGGAAGCAAGTTAACCTTACAATTTCTATCTCCAACAGTTATCGGACACTCTCGATACACATCAGAATTAACAACAGAATTCCCCATCGGGGTAGAAATAGACATATGAGGATATAATAATGAAGGTGCAACGCCTAGATGACGAACAAACGATAAAGAGCATAATGAAACGAAATTAAATGGAACACCCATCCTATCATCTACCCAAACTCACAGGTCAACCTAAGTAGGTTTTCTACAAGAAAGAACCTAAGCTCTGATACCATCTCTGTAACACCCCCTTATTAAAATAGAAGGGAGATATTACTTAAAATCCAAAACCTGCAAACAGAGCGCTAATATATTTCTAACAATAATTAAACAGTCTAAAATCTCCAAAATAATATTAAATCTCCAAAATGTCTAAACCAAAAAATATAAATGCTGAATTCTCTAAATAAACAATTAAGTCTACTAATGATAAAATTCTGAAATCCTAATCAACGAATTGGGGTAGCTCTCCATCACACAATCCCAGATTTCCCCTAAGCACCTGCCAGAAAAATAATACGGCATGAGCCAAACGCCCAGTACGGATTTGGAATACAATTTATAAAACAAGAGAATCAAAATAAATAATCTGCAGTTTACAATACAATAACAATTTTAAAAATAAGCAAGGCTGAAGCAACGAGGGGTAAGATATTTCATACCGAGAGCAAAACAAATAACAAATACACACATCATAGGGTACCTAATGTGTGCAACAAACCAGTTAACGAGTACGGCATATACAACGTCACTGTCGAATCAAATCACAAATCAAACTCTGGGTGCACCCACGTATCCTGAACAAATATCAAATGCGCAAAAGCTCCTCCCAAGAGCTAACAGAAGGATACGCCGTGACCAATCACACTGTCACGGAAGTGTCATGTCACTGGTGCCGCAATGACATGGCTGTAGTACCCCTACAGCTGGTTAACTCGGTATACCCTATTTCACTCTAAGGGTTCAAATAAAATAATTTTCACAATTTTAAGAATCACTTGCAGCAGATATTTCAAATATTCTAAACAGATATTTAACAAACATAATAAAGCTCGCAAGATTAAATATTTAAAACTTCCAGAACAGATTTAAAATAATTTTCAGAGATCAAACGAATAAGAACGGAATGAATAAAAATATGAAGGGAAAGAATCAGATATATTTAATAATAAAAGGAGTAGCACTGAAAAAAAAGGGGACGAAATCCGTACCTCATCTGATGGACCATTAAATCGGATTGTTGAAATACGATTGAAAGTGAACAACTTATACTAATTCGAATTTTAACAGCAGATAAGTTAAGGATTTGAAATAATGGTCAACTGGAGAAATAAAGTAGATTTAACAAGGATTCCAAAATGTTAAGATTCATCAAAAACGCACTGATAACGACTTAGTTATGAATTTTTGAAGTTCAGGTATCACAGCAGAAATTATTCAGGAACAGATTACAAAGAAGGCAAATTTAGACAATAAAGACAATCTGATCTCACTTCGACTATAACTAGACAATGAAAGAGAATTCTCAGAGGTTTCATAATTTATAAAGATCATAATTTTATGACAAATAATGAAGAAGATATGAATTTTTGAACATGAAACAACTATGCTGATAAGTATAAACAGACCAGAATATTTGTAAGGCAATTTAGGCAATTTAAAAAAATTTAGATATATAATGGGTATACCATATAATGAAAGAGAATTTCATAAGCTTTCCAGATTGATATCATGAGTAATTTTCCGACATAAGATCGATTTATAACGAATTTTAGAAGGTATGAAAAACTGTTCACGTCATAAATCTGAAGGGTCACAAAGAATGGATATTTGCACATAGTTAGAGGCTGATTCCACAAAATATGTAAACATGGAAGTTGTAGGTATCGAAACAAGCTTTCCAGAAAATCAAGAATCAATGAATTCCGTGTACAAACGAATAAGTTATGGATTTTACAACAGATACGAGATGCTGATTTTATCACATACGAATTTCAGCACAAACAAATAAGAAGATGAACATGATATGATTATGAAGAAGAAAAGATCGATTCTCGTACCTTGATCAATCGAATAACACAAGAATAAACTTCTAAGATCTTCTTGTCTTCTCAAACCCTAGCCTCTAAGAGCGGCTCCAATTAAAAAGACATAGAATAGGACATAACTTGTATATATATATATTTATAGGCCCACAAGCCCACAATTAATAGAATCCTATCCCTAATCTAATTAATAATATAATTACTAATTCTATTCCAAATCAAATTGTATTAAAAATTACTATTATTACTAATTCTAATCTATTTCTAACTAATACAAATATTAAATAGATAATAATTAAAATAAAAATACGGATATTACATATATACCCCCTTAAAAAGGATTCCGTCCCCGGAATCGAACGAAAGTAAAACTCGTACCTGAATCGAACAAATGCGGATATTTCTCACGAATAGATTCTTCTAATTCCCAAGTAGCCTCTCTTTCCGAATGATTTTTCCACAAAACTTTCACAAACGGAATGGTGTTCTTCCTCAAAACTCGCTCCTCTTGAGCTAAGATAGCCTCAGCTTCCTCCTCACAAGAAAGATCCTCTTTAATCTTATGTAATGGATACTGAACTACATGTAATGGATGATATTTGTAGCCCCTCAAAACCGACACATGAAACACATTATGCACATGAGATAGTTGTGGTGGCAACGCAACTCTATAAGATACTTCCCCTACTTTCTCCATAACGTCAAAAGGGCCAACATATCTCGGACTAAGCTTTCCCTTCATACCAAAACGCTTCACACCCTTACAAGGCGACACCTTTAAGAACACATGATCACCTGGCTCAAATCCCCCAAACTTCCTATGTTGGTCCGCGTAACTCTTTTGACGAGATCGAGCTTCCTTCAGACTCTCTTTAACTTTCTCTACCTTCTCATTAGTAATTCTAACTAACTCCGGCCCTTCGATGACTCTCTCACCAACCTCATCCCAACAAGATGGTGCCCTACACCTCCTACCATACAAAGCCTCAAATGGTGGCATACCAATACTCGCGGGCCAACTATTATTGTACGCAAACTCAACAAGATACAAATATTTATCCCAATCACCTGTCCACTCTAACGCGCAAGCCCTCAACATATCCTCCAATGTCTGAATCGTCCTCTCTGACTGTCCATCGGTCTGCGGATGATAAGCTGTACTGAAATTAAGCCTCGTACCCCAAGCTTGCTGGAATCCCTTCCAAAAACGCGATGTAAATCTCGTATCCCTGTCAGAAACTATCGACACCGGCACACCATGAAGTCTAACAATATCTCGCTGAAAAATCTCTGCCAACTCATGAACATGAGTAGTCTCTTTAATAGGCAAGAAGTGAGCGGACTTAGTGAGTCTATCAACCACCACCCATATAACATCATTCTTCTTGAAAGTCCTCGGCAAATGAGTTACAAAATCCATAGTAATGTTTTCCCACTTCCAAACTGGTATATCTAGCTGTTGCAACAATCCACTAGGCCTCTGATGGTCTATCTTCACTTGTTGACATGTAAGACATTTTCCCACAAATTCTGCTATATCTCCCTTCATTCCACTCCACCAAAAGTGCTTCTTCAAATCCCTATACATCTTGGTGGAACCTGGATGAATAGAAAATGAAGAACTATGAGCCTCCTTCAAAATTTCCTCACGAATCGTCGGGTCTGCGGGCACGCACAATTTACTACCCAACCACATCACACCCTCATCATCGAAATGAAATTGTGTTTGCTTTCCACCTGCCACCTTGGATCTAATAGCTTCCAAACCTGTATCACTCTTCTGAGCTTCCTTAACCCTTGAAACAAGATTCGGTTCCACTTTCAAATTTGCAATACTACCACTTGATCCTCTAACATACAACTCAACACCCAAGCGCTCCAAATCTGAAATAAGGTGCGGCTGAGTAATGAGAGATGCAACACTCCCCAAGTTCTTCCTACTAAGAGCGTTTGCCACTACATTCGCCTTCCCCGGATGGTACTGAATATTTGCATCATAATCCTTAAGAAGTTCAAGCCACCTCCGCTGCCTCATGTTAAGCTCCTTCTGAGTAAAGATGTATTTGAGACTCTTGTGATCAGTAAAGATGTCACAAGTCTCTCCATAAAGATAGTGTCTCCAGATCTTCAAAGCAAAGACCACTGCTGCTAACTCCAAGTCATGGGTAGGATAATTCACCTCATATGGTTTAAGCTGCCTAGAAGCGTAAGAAATCACTTTCCCATGTTGCGTAAGAACACACCCCAATCATCTCTTAGAAGCATCACTATACACCTGAAAACTTCCACTCCCTGATGGCAACACAAGTATTGGAGCTGAGACCCTTGGTATACAAATTCTGGTTTATCTACATCCCCAAAGATCACCCTTTTTCCTTGACAATCAATTGTGGCACGATGTTCACTCAACCAATCCATGCCCAAAATAATGTCAAAGTCATGCATCTCCATCGGAAGCAAGTTAACCTTACAATTTCTATCTCCAACAGTTATCGGACACTCTCGATACACATCAGAATTAACAACAGAATTCCCCATCGGGGTAGAAATAGACATATGAGGATATAATAATGAAGGTGCAACGCCTAGATGACGAACAAACGATAAAGAGCATAATGAAACGAAATTAAATGGAACACCCATCCTATCATCTACCCAAACTCACAGGTCAACCTAAGTAGGTTTTCTACAAGAAAGAACCTAAGCTCTGATACCATCTCTGTAACACCCCCTTATTAAAATAGAAGGGAGATATTACTTAAAATCCAAAACCTGCAAACAGAGCGCTAATATATTTCTAACAATAATTAAACAGTCTAAAATCTCCAAAATAATATTAAATCTCCAAAATGTCTAAACCAAAAAATATAAATGCTGAATTCTCTAAATAAACAATTAAGTCTACTAATGATAAAATTCTGAAATCCTAATCAACGAATTGGGGTAGCTCTCCATCACACAATCCCAGATTTCCCCTAAGCACCTGCCAGAAAAATAATACGGCATGAGCCAAACGCCCAGTACGGATTTGGAATACAATTTATAAAACAAGAGAATCAAAATAAATAATCTGCAGTTTACAATACAATAACAATTTTAAAAATAAGCAAGGCTGAAGCAACGAGGGGTAAGATATTTCATACCGAGAGCAAAACAAATAACAAATACACACATCATAGGGTACCTAATGTGTGCAACAAACCAGTTAACGAGTACGGCATATACAACGTCACTGTCGAATCAAATCACAAATCAAACTCTGGGTGCACCCACGTATCCTGAACAAATATCAAATGCGCAAAAGCTCCTCCCAAGAGCTAACAGAAGGATACGCCGTGACCAATCACACTGTCACGGAAGTGTCATGTCACTGGTGCCGCAATGACATGGCTGTAGTACCCCTACAGCTGGTTAACTCGGTATACCCTATTTCACTCTAAGGGTTCAAATAAAATAATTTTCACAATTTTAAGAATCACTTGCAGCAGATATTTCAAATATTCTAAACAGATATTTAACAAACATAATAAAGCTCGCAAGATTAAATATTTAAAACTTCCAGAACAGATTTAAAATAATTTTCAGAGATCAAACGAATAAGAACGGAATGAATAAAAATATGAAGGGAAAGAATCAGATATATTTAATAATAAAAGGAGTAGCACTGAAAAAAAAGGGGACGAAATCCGTACCTCATCTGATGGACCATTAAATCGGATTGTTGAAATACGATTGAAAGTGAACAACTTATACTAATTCGAATTTTAACAGCAGATAAGTTAAGGATTTGAAATAATGGTCAACTGGAGAAATAAAGTAGATTTAACAAGGATTCCAAAATGTTAAGATTCATCAAAAACGCACTGATAACGACTTAGTTATGAATTTTTGAAGTTCAGGTATCACAGCAGAAATTATTCAGGAACAGATTACAAAGAAGGCAAATTTAGACAATAAAGACAATCTGATCTCACTTCGACTATAACTAGACAATGAAAGAGAATTCTCAGAGGTTTCATAATTTATAAAGATCATAATTTTATGACAAATAATGAAGAAGATATGAATTTTTGAACATGAAACAACTATGCTGATAAGTATAAACAGACCAGAATATTTGTAAGGCAATTTAGGCAATTTAAAAAAATTTAGATATATAATGGGTATACCATATAATGAAAGAGAATTTCATAAGCTTTCCAGATTGATATCATGAGTAATTTTCCGACATAAGATCGATTTATAACGAATTTTAGAAGGTATGAAAAACTGTTCACGTCATAAATCTGAAGGGTCACAAAGAATGGATATTTGCACATAGTTAGAGGCTGATTCCACAAAATATGTAAACATGGAAGTTGTAGGTATCGAAACAAGCTTTCCAGAAAATCAAGAATCAATGAATTCCGTGTACAAACGAATAAGTTATGGATTTTACAACAGATACGAGATGCTGATTTTATCACATACGAATTTCAGCACAAACAAATAAGAAGATGAACATGATATGATTATGAAGAAGAAAAGATCGATTCTCGTACCTTGATCAATCGAATAACACAAGAATAAACTTCTAAGATCTTCTTGTCTTCTCAAACCCTAGCCTCTAAGAGCGGCTCCAATTAAAAAGACATAGAATAGGACATAACTTGTATATATATATATTTATAGGCCCACAAGCCCACAATTAATAGAATCCTATCCCTAATCTAATTAATAATATAATTACTAATTCTATTCCAAATCAAATTGTATTAAAAATTACTATTATTACTAATTCTAATCTATTTCTAACTAATACAAATATTAAATAGATAATAATTAAAATAAAAATACGGATATTACAGAAGCCAATGCTATAAGCATTCGGATTGTTACCATTCTTGCAACTGGAGAGTATGTATCAAAATAATCAATTCCTTCCTTTTGCTTAAAACCCTTAGCTACCAGTCTAGCTTTGTACTTATCTATTGAGCCGTCAGGGTTCAACTTCCTTTTAAAGACCCATTTGCACCCAATAGTAGAACACCCAGGAGGGAGATCAACCAACTCCCATGTTCCATTGGAAACAATAGAGTCAATTTCACTCTTGACAGCGCCCTTCCAGTGCCTTGACTCAGAAGAATCCATAGCTTGCCGGAAAGTTAAAGGTTCGTCCTCGATATTGTAAGTGATGAAATCACCTCCAAAATCCTTGACTACTTTTGCACGCTTACTTCTCCTTGGTTCCTCTAATTCCTTAGGAATAGAGCTACTACTAGGTTCCGCCCCCACATTTGTCATCTTTTCCACATGATCAGGAATAGAACTTGATGTGTGAGTAGGATCTTCCTCAGAAGTCATTTCAGGTATTCCAGTCTTCATAGGGTAGACATCCTCAAAGAATGTCGCATCTCGAAATTCAACTATCGTGTTTGCCACTATACCATCTATGTCAGATTTTAACACTAAAAATCTCATAGCTGTAGTGGTTTCAAGATAGCCCAGAAAGATACAGTCAACAGTCTTTGGACCTAGTTTCTTTCTCTTGTGTTCAGGAACAAGCACCTTAGCAAGGCACCCCCACACACGAAGATACTTAAGACTAGTCATCCTGCCTTTCCATAACTCCAAGGGTGTTTTATCCATGTGTTTCAGAGGGACTCTATTCAAAATATGGCAAGCCGTATTTAGAGCCTCTCCCCACATGTATTTAGGCAACCCAGAGTTAATAAGCATACTATTAATCATATCTTTAAATGTTCTGTTCTTTCGCTCAGCAACCCCATTAGACCCAGGTGTGTATGGTGGAGTAACTTCATGAACTATACCATTGTTTGCACAAAATTCATTAAAAGCATTACTCGTATACTCACCACCTCTATCAGATCTCAACCTTTTAAGTATCTTACTAGTTTGTTTTTCTACTTCAGTTTTATATATAATGAATTTACTAAGTGCTTCATCCTTATGTCTAAGTAAATAAACATAACAATATCTACTACTATCATCTATAAAAGTAATGTAGTATCTAAACTGGTCCTTGGTCAACACACCACCAAATTCACAAATATCAGTGTGTACTAAATCTAACAAGTCTGAATCCCTAACAACGTTATGAAAAGGTTTCCTTATCTGTTTAGCAGACACACATACTTGACATTTAGAATTCTTTTCTATGGCATATTTTGGAATCAACTCTAAGTTCATCATGTTCTTAAGAGCACCAAAGTTTAAATGACCTAGTCTAGCATGCCATATATTTGAGGATTCGATACAGTTAACAGTAGGAATAACATTATTAATCAAATTTCCCAAAACGGGATCCGCATTAATAACAAATAAACCATTTGACAAGTAACCCTTGCCAAAGAATGTACCAGTGTGAATAAGAACTACTTTATTACACTTAAACAAAATTTCAAAACCACTAGAAACTAAACAGCTTCCACTTATTATATTTCTACGCATGTTGGGAACATGATGCACTCTCGTCAGAGATAGAATACGTCCTGAAGGGAACTTCAGATCCACGTTTCCAACTCCATGTACTTGAGCAACACTAGCATTCCCCATCTTCACAGTCAAGCTATGACTCTGTTGATAAGATACAAATAAACTAATATCAGCACAAATATGTACATTAGCTCCAGTATCTATCAACCATTCATTTGACAGATAGGTAGAAAATATCACAGGGTTGTAGGATACATACCGATCAATGTTGGTTTCAGAAGCCGTAGCCTCACCAACAACCATGTTCACTATAGGCCCACTTGCGATTCCAAGCACAACATTTGCTTGTGCTACCTCGGTTTTCTTCGCTTTCTTCGTAGGGCAGTCCTTACTCCAGTGCCCAACCTTCCCACAAGACCAGCATGGTTTGTTTGCCTTGGGTTTCTTGGCCTTGTCCTTGTCACTCTTAGGTTTATTACTATTAGCTTTCTTAGCAAAAGCCTTCCTCTTTTGTCCTATAGTTGCTATGTTTACCTTCGAGATACCGTGTTCAGTTGGCATCACATGTCCCTGTTTGGACTTGTGTTGTTCTTGCACCGAGATGTCCAGCATAAGGTTGGTCCAGGTGATCTCTCCTTTCTATCTTTTCAGGGAGAGAGAGAACTCTTCCCAAGACTTCGGGAGCTTTTCAATCACACTCATCACCTTGAACTTCTCCGGGAGATTCATTCCAGACTCCTTCAAAGCATGCACTATCATCTCGAACTCATGCACCTGCTCAGTCATGGACTTATTGTCCACCAGCTTGAACTCGAGGAACCTTGCCACAGAATACTTTTCTAGACCTTGTGAGTCAGTATTATGTGTCTGGTCCAGCTTCTCCCATAAGAGTTTTGCAGAGTAGGCATCAGAAGAATAGACATCAAACAAAGTGTTTGTTAGTGCCGCCAGAATGGCCGCCCTAGCCACTCCATCCTTCTCAGCCCACTTCGCAAAAGCCTTAACTGTGTCAGCCTTCTCTTGATCCACTACTGGTTTCTCATATTCCACAACCGGCCACAGACCCTTTATAGTCAACCACAACTTCATCCTTTTCTGCCAGCGAGAAAAGCCAATGCCACCGTTGAATTTCTCCGGTAAACCGGTTAGTTCAACAGCTTGTGGGAAACTATAGGTGGTCCAATCAATGGCCCCAGCAGTTGCACCCGAACTGCTACCACCACCAACGATAACCTCACTTTCGTTAACCATTATGCTAAATTCTATATAACCAATAATCTCTTCAAGAATGTTGAAAAACTCACTAACAAGTATAGCAACATAGAGGCAAGTGTATAAAGAATTTAACAAGTTTAGGCCAAGACCACAGTTAACAAAACAAAACATGCAGGTAAACAAAATCAGTAACTGAAATAACGAAGAGAGAAATAAAGATGTACCTGAAACCATAGCTTTTAACAGTGACTGAAATAAAGGTTTACAGATACAAAATGCCAAGAAAATAATAACAGCTGAGTCACCAGGCCTTGCTCGAAGTCCTGGCTGCTCTTGAAGAGATTATTGCCCCCTACCTGCTGCGTTTGGGATGTGCGCAATATCTCCACCAGGATAAAACAGCTCGGAGTTTATGTTAACAGCAGCAACAAAACCTCCACTTCGACCAGCACCTCAGTCGCCGGAAAATATCAGCACTTCAGGACTTATGGGAGAGAAATGTAGAGAGGTTGAAGAGAAGAGATGAGAATGTAGTGTATTATATTCATTCAGTTTAGCCTCTATTTATAGGAGAGGAAAAATGAAACTGTCCACACACTTAATGTCTGAATTAAACTGCTCCATTAATGAAAAAATCAAAACTGATCAGATTTTGAATTCATAAATGAAAAAATCAAAACTGAACAACTTTTGAATTTAAATTATTTGTAACAGCTTTTCACATTAACACCCATATTATTATCAGAACTTAAGTTAAGTTCTGATTTAACTCATCAGTACTTAAGTTCTGATTCGACTCATCAGTACTTAAGTTCTGATTCTGATATCAGAACTTGTTAAGTTCTGATTTTATTCATCAGTTCTTAAGTTCTGATTCTAATATCAGAACTTGTTACAGATCAGATTATTTGCAGGTTCAATATATTTAGACTACTTAGCCTATTTCAGAACCCAGCCCAATAATCCAATCACCGATAAATAAATTCGAATTAAAATAATTCTCAAATAAATAAAATCCTCGCCCAGGTCGCCTCGCGTACGCGAGACACCGAGACATTCGCCCAAATCGCCCTTCGACCCGACCCGGTCCGGTGCGGTGCGGTGCGTGGCGGGGCGGGGCGCGCGTGTGTGTGTGCGCGTGAAGCACACAACAACATAATGGACCATCACACACCTTAGTAGTTGTATGCTACTCATGTGGGTAATACCAAATAAAGCACACAACCCCCTTTATTTATTTCAATGTGGGACAAACATTCTCAAATTTTCCAAGCTTTTCCAAGCTACTTTCATCTCTCATTTCATATGGATTTCATTAAGAAAATTCTTAAAACCATACATGAAAATTTAAGTTCAAATATCATTGAACAATTTCCAATTATTAGATTTTAGGATTAACATCAAGAACATAATTAAATTAAGCTCTAAAATCCTAATTTTCTAACAAAAACATATGAAGCCTAAACGAAGAACAATTCAAATAGCAGTTGAAAAAGACTTGACAATGACTTGACAGTCACATGGGTTGATTGTATACAAAAGGAACGTGGCAGCCTCAAGTCAGGATATAGAAGAAAATAAAGCACTTCCATTATCATGCAAAATAGGGACATTCAAAGATGTTGTATCTAACTGGATTGCATTTGATAAAGAAATGAAGAAACAGGTTATTGGACCTAGCTGATAGGTTCTACATTTTGTCTTATTTTTACATGTGACTTGGTAATATATAAACCAAGAGTAGCAAATGTTTAGAAGTTAATAATTGCATTCAATTTAGAACAATAGATCAAGGCAAGCTGTAGTCTTAGTCTCTCAAGTTCTAAGTTGTAAACAGTTGTAAGTAGCTGTGTGCTATTTGCATCACAGAGATTTCTTCACATTTATATATATCTCTGATGGAAATATTAATCCACCAAAAAAAATTTAAATGCATGTTTATTTACTTTGTATTTTTGAATACTATTATTTTTTATCCGCACTCAAGCATATTCAAACATAGTTATATACTAAGT